>NW_026700679.1:0-126127 GCF_030435755.1 Ochotona princeps
CTTCACCAACATGCAGTGTTTCCTTGATTGAATTAGCTCTCACACCAATATTTGGGCCTAGAGCCTTTGCATTGAGGGCTATCTGAAAACGGCTTTGGCTAGGAAGTTGTCTGTGAATGAGGAGTTGGTGGCATGTGAAACCCGCATGTGGAGCATTGGTTTGTGTGGGAAACTCACCAAGGTTCATTTCAGTCCTAGGCACTCAAAGGGCATTAAGCCTAGAGTGTAAAAACTGAGTTTCCTTAAGAGCTGCTTGGAAGCCTGATGGTGTGTGAAGTTAGTGAGCCAAATGGAGTTGTTCTCCCACAAGAACCACTCGGCTGATTCTTCTTCAATATGCGCTTCACCAACATGCAGTGTTTCCTTGATTGAATTAGCCCTCACACCAATATTTGCGCCTAGAGCCTTTGTATTGAGGGCTATCTGAAAACGGCTTTGGTGCTGAAGTTGTCTGTGAATGTGGAGTTGGTGGCATGTGAAACCTGCATGTGGAGCATTGGTTTGTGTGGGAAGCTCACCAAGGATCATTTCAGTCCTAGGCACTCAAAGGGCATTAAGCCTAGAGTGTGAAAGCTGAGTTTCCTTGAGAGCTGCTTGGAAGCCTGATGGTGTGTGAAGTTAGTGAGCCAAATGGAGTTGTTCTCCCACAAGAACCACTCGGCTGATTCTTCTTCAATATGTGCTTCACCAACATGCAGTGTTTCCTTGATTGAATTAGCTCTCACACCAATATTTGGGCCTAGAGCCTTTGTATTGAGGGCTATCTGAAAACGGCTTTAGCTAGGAAGTTGTCTGTGAATGTGGAGTTGGTGGCATGTGAAACCCGCATGTGGAGCATTGGTTTGTGTGGGAAGCTCACCAAGCTTCATTTCAGTCCTAGGCACTCAAAGGGCATTAAGCCTAGAGTGTGAAAGCTGAGTTTCCTTGAGAGCTGCTTGGAAGCCTGATGGTGTGTGAAGTTAGTGAGCCAAATGGAGTTGTTCTCCCACAAGAACCACTCGGCTGATTCTTCTTCAATATGCGCTTCACCAACATGCAGTGTTTCCTTGATTGAATTACCTCTCACACCAATATTTGTGCCTAGAGCCTTTGTATTGAGGGCTATCTGAAAACGGCTTTGGCGCTGAAGTTGTCTGTGAATGTGGAGTTGGTGGCATGTGAAACCCGCATGTGGAGCATTGGTTTTTGTGGGATGCTCTACCAGGTTCGTTCCTAGATAATGCACTCAAAGGGCATTAAGCCTAGAGTGTGAAAGCTGAGTTTCCTTGAGAGCTGCTTGGAAGCCTGATGGTGTGTGAAGTTAGTGAGCCAAATGGAGTTGTTCTCCCACAAGAACCACTCGGCTGATTCTTCTTCAATATGTGCTTCACCAACATGCAGTGTTTCCTTGATTGAATTAGCTCTCACACCAATATTTGGGCCTAGAGCCTTTGGATTGAGGGCTATCTGAAAACGGCTTTGGCTAGGAAGTTGTCTGTGAATGTGGAGTTGGTGGCATGTGAAACCCGCATGTGGAGCATTGGTTTGTGTGGGAAGCTCTACCAGGTTCGTTCCTAGATAATGCACTCAAAGGGCATTAAGCCTAGAGTGTGAAAGCTGAGTTTCCTTGAGAGCTGCTTTTATTCCTGATGGTGTGTGAAGTTAGTGAGCCAAATGGAGTTGTTCTCCCACAAGAACCACTCGGCTGATTCTTCTTCAATATGCGCTTCACCAACATGCAGTGTTTCCTTGATTGAATTAGCTCTCACACCAATATTTGGGCCTAGAGCCTTTGGATTGAGGGCTATCTGAAAACGGCTTTGGCTAGGAAGTTGCCTGTGAATGTGGAGTTGGTGGCATGTGAAACCCGCATGTGGAGCATTGGTTTGTGTGGGAAACTCACCAAGCTTCATTTCAGTCCTAGGCACTCAAAGGGCATTAAGCCTAGAGTGTGAAAGCTGAGTTTCCTTGAGAGCTGCTTTTATTCCTGATGGTGTGTGAAGTTAGTGAGCCAAATGGAGTTGATCTCCCACAAGAACCACTCGGCTGATTCTTCTTCAATATGCGCTTCACCAACATGCAGTGTTTCCTTGATTGAATTAGCTCTCACACCAATATTTGCGCCTAGAGCCTTTGTATTGAGGGCTATCTGAAAACGGCTTCGGTGCTGAAGTTGTCTGTGAATGTGGAGTTGGTGGCATGTGAAACCCGCATGTGGAGCATTGGTTTGTGTAGGAAGCTCACCTTCTTCATTTCAGTCCTAGGCACTCAAAGGGCATTAAACCTAGAGTGTGAAAGCTGAGTTTCCTTGAGAGCTGCTTGGAAGCCTGATGGTGTGTGAAGTTAGTGAGCCAAATGGAGTTGTTCTCCCACAAGAACCACTCGGCTGATTCTTCTTCAATATGCGCTTCACCAACATGCAGTGTTTCCTTGATTGAATTAGCTCTCACACCAATATTTGCGCCTAGAGCCTTTGTATTGAGGGCTATCTGAAAACGGCTTTGCGCTGAAGTTGTCTGTGAATGTGGAGTTGGTGGCATGTGAAACCCGCATGTGGAGCATTGGTTTGTGTGGGAAGCTCTACCAGGTTCGTTCCTAGATAATGCACTCAAAGGGCATTAAGCCTAGAGTGTGAAAGCTGAGTTTCCTTGAGAGCTGCTTGGAAGAATGATGGTGTGTGAAGTTAGTGAGCCAAATGGAGTTGTTCTCCCACAAGAACCACTCGGCTGATTCTTCTTCAATATGCGCTTCACCAACATGCAGTGTTTCCTTGATTGAATTAGCTCTCACACCAATATTTGGGCCTAGAGCCTTTGGATTGAGGGCTATCTGAAAACGGCTTTGGCGCTGAAGTTGTCTGTGAATGTGGAGTTGGTGGCATGTGAAACCCGCATGTGGAGCATTGGTTTGTGTGGGAAACTCACCAAGCTTCATTTCAGTCCTAGGCACTCAAAGGGCATTAAGCCTAGAGTGTGAAAGCTGAGTTTCCTTGAGAGCTGCTTGGAAGCCTGATGGTGTGTGAAGTTAGTGAGCCAAATGGAGTTGATCTCCTACAAGAACCACTCGGCTGATTCTTCTTCAATATGCGCTTCACCAGCATGCAGTGTTTCCTTGATTGAATTAGCTCTCACACCAATAGTTGCGCCTAGAGCCTTTGCATTGAGGGCTATCTGAAAACGGCTTTGGCTAGGAAGTTGTCTGTGAATGTGGAGTTGGTGGCATGTGAAACCCGCATGTGGAGCATTGGTTTGTGTGGGAAGCTCACCATGCTTCATTTCAGTCCTAGGCACTCAAAGGGCATTAAGCCTAGAGTGTGAAAGCTGAGTTTCCTTGAGAGCTGCTTGGAAGCCTGATGGTGTGTGAAGTTAGTGAGCCAAATGGAGTTGTTCTCCCACAAGAACCACTCGGCTGATTCTTCTTCAATATGCGCTTCACCAACATGCAGTGTTTCCTTGATTGAATTAGCTCTCACACCAATATTTGCGCCTAGAGCCTTTGTATTGAGGGCTATCTGAAAACGGCTTTAGCTAGGAAGTTGTCTGTGAATGTGGAGTTGGTGGCATGTGAAACCCGCATGTGAAGCATTGGTTTGTGTGGGAAGCTCACCAAGCTTCATTTCAGTCCTAGGCACTCAAAGGGCATTAAGCCTAGAGTGTGAAAGCTGAGTTTCCTTGAGAGCCGCTTTTATTCCTGATGGTGTGTGAAGTTAGTGAGCCAAATGGAGTTGTTCTCCCACAAGAACCACTCGGCTGATTCTTCTTCAATATGCGCTTCACCAACATGCAGTGTTTCCTTGATTGAATTATCTCTCACACCAATATTTGCGCTTAGAGCCCTTCTATTGAGGGCTATCTGAAAACGGCTTTGGAGCTGAAGTTGTCTGTGAATGTGGAGTTGGTGGCATGTGAAACCCGCATGTGGAGCATTGGTTTGTGTGGGATGCTCTACCAGGTTCGTTCCTAGATAATGCACTCAAAGGGCATTAAGCCTAGAGTGTGAAAGCTGAGTTTCCTTGAGAGCTGCTTGGAAGCCTGATGGTGTGTGAAGTTAGTGAGCCAAATGGAGTTGTTCTCCCACAAGAACCACTCGGCTGATTCTTCTTCAATATGCGCTTCACCAACATGCAGTGTTTCCTTGATTGAATTAGCTCTCACACCAATATTTGCGCCTAGAGCCTTTGTATTGAGGGCTATCTGAAAACGGCTTTGGCGCTGAAGTTGCCTGTGAATGTGGAGTTGGTGGCATGTGAAACCCGCATGTGGAGCATTGGTTTGTGTGCGACGCTCTACCAGGTTCGTTCCTAGATATTGAACTCAAAGGGCATTAAGCCTAGAGTGTGAAAGCTGAGTTTCCTTGAGAGCTGCTTGGAAGCCTGATGCTGTGTGAAGTTAGTGAGCCAAATGGAGTTGTTCTCCCACAAGAACCACTCGGCTGATTCTTCTTCAATATGCGCTTCACCAACATGCAGTGTTTCCTTGATTGAATTAGCTCTCACACCAATATTTGGGCCTAGAGCCTTTGTATTGAGGGCTATCTGAAAAAGGCTTTGGCGCTGAAGTTGTCTGTGAATGTGGAGTTGGTGGCATGTGAAACCCACATGTGGAGCATTGTTTTGTGTGGGAAGCTCACCAAGCTTCATTTCAGTCCTAGGCACTCAAAGGGCATTAAGCCTAGAATGTGAATACTGAGTTTCCTTGAGAGCTGCTTGGAAGCCTGATGGTGTGTGAAGTTAGTGAGCCAAATGGAGTTGTTCTCCCACAAGAACCACTCGGCTGATTCTTCTTCAATATGCGCTTCACCAACATGCAGTGTTTCCTTGATTGAATTAGCTCTCACACCAATATTTGGGCCTAGAGCCTTTGTATTGAGGGCTATCTGAAAACGGCTTTGGTTAGGAAGTTGTCTGTGAATGTGGAGTTGGTGGCATGTGAAACCCCCATGTGGAGCATTGGCTTGTGTGGGATGCTCTACCAGGTTCGTACCTAGATAATGCACTCAAAGGGCATTAAGCCTAGAGTGTGAAAGCTGAGTTTCCTTGAGAGCTGCTTGGAAGCCTGATGGTGTGTGAAGTTAGTGAGCCAAATGGAGTTGTTCTCCCACAAGAACCACTCGGCTGATTCTTCTTCAATATGCGCTTCACCAACGTGCAGTGTTTCCTTGATTGAATTAGCTCTCAGAAAAATATTTGCGCCTAGAACCTTTGTATTGAGGGCTATCTGAAAACGGCTTTAGCTAGGAAGTTGTCTGTGAATGTGGAGTTGGTGGCATGTGAAACCCGCATGTGGAGCATTGGTTTTTGTGGGAAGCTCACCAAGCTTCATTTCCGTCCTAGGCACTCAAAAGGCATTAAGCCTAGAGTGTGAAAGCTGAGTTTCCTTGAGAGCTGCTTGGAAGCCTGATGGTGTGTGAAGTTAGTGAGCCAAATGGAGTTGTTCTCCCACAAGAACCACTAGGCTGATTCTTCTTCAATATGCGCTTCACCAACATGCAGTGTTTCCTTGATTGAATTAGCTCTCACACCAATATTTGCGCCTAGAGCCTTTGTATTGAGGGCTATCTGAAAACGGCTTTAGCTAGGAAGTTGTCTGTGAATGTGGAGTTGGTGGCATGTGAAACCCGCATGTGAAGCATTGGTTTGTGTGGGAAGCTCATCAAGCTTCATTTCAGTCCTAGGCACTCAAAGGGCGTTAAGCCTACAGTGTGAAAGCTGAGTTTCATTGAGAGCTGCTTTTATTCCTGATGGTGTGTGAAGTTAGTGAGCCAAATGGAGTTGTTCTCCCACAAGAACCACTCGGCTGATTCTTCTTCAATATGCGCTTCACCAACATGCAGTGTTTCCTTGATTGAATTTGCTCTCAGAAAAATATTTGCGCCTAGACCCTTTGTATTGAGGGCTATCTGAAAATGGCTTTGGCGCTGAAGTTGTTTGTGAATGTGGAGTTGGTGACATGTGAAACCCGCATGTGGAGCATTGGTTTGTGTGCGACGCTCTACCAGGTTCGTTCCTAGATAATGCACTCAAAGGGCATTAAGCCTAGAGTGTGAAAGCTGAGTTTCCTTGAGAGCTGCTTGGAAGCCTGATGGTGTGTGAAGTTAGTGAGCCAAATGGAGTTGTTCTCCCACAAGAACCACTCGGCTGATTCTTCTTCAATATGCGCTTCACCAACATGTTGTGTCCTTGATTGAATTAGCTCTCACACCAATATTTGCGCTTAGAGCCCTTCTATTGAGGGCTATCTGAAAACGGCTTTGGAGCTGAAGTTGTCTGTGAATGTGGAGTTGGTGGCATGTGAAACCCGCATGTGGAGCATTGGTTTGTGTGGGAAGTTCACCAAGCTTCATTTCAGTCCTAGGCACTCAAAGGGCATTAAACCTAGAGTGTGAAAACTGAGTTTCCTTGAGAGCTGCTTGCAAGCCTGATGGTGTGTGAAGTTAGTGAGCCAAATGGAGTTGTTCTCCCACAAGAACCACTCGGCTGATTCTTCTTCAATATGCGCTTCACCAACATGCAGTGTTTCCTTGATTGAATTAGCTCTCACACCAATATTTGCGCCTAGAGCCTTTGTATTGAGGGCTATCTGAAAACGGCTTTGGCTAGGAAGTTGTCTGTGAATGAGGAGTTGGTGGCATGTGAAACCCGCATGTGGAGCATTGGTTTGTGTGGGATGCTCTACCAGGTTCGTTCCTAGATAATGCACTCAAAGGGCATTAAGCCTAGAGTGTGAAAGCTGAGTTTCCTTGAGAGCTGCTTGGAAAGCTGATGGTGTGTGAAGTTAGTGAGCCAAATGGAGTTGTTCTCCCACAAGAACCACTCGGCTCATTCTTCTTCAATATGCGCTTCACCAACATGTTGTGTCCTTGATTGAATTAGCTCTCACACCAATATTTGGGCCTAGAGCCTTTGTATTGAGGGCTATTTGAAAAAGGCTTTGGCGCTGAAGTTGTCTGTGAATGTGGAGTTGGTGGCATGTTAAACCCGCATGTGCAGCATTGGTTTCTGTGGGAAGCTCACCAAGCTTCATTTCAGTCCTAGGCACTCAAAGGGCATTAAGCCTAGAGTGTGAATACTGAGTTTCCTTGAGAGCTGCTTGGAAGCCTGATGGTGTGTGAAGTTAGTGAGCCAAATGGAGTTGTTCTCCCACAAGAACCACTCGGCTGATTCTTCTTCACTATGCGCTTCACCAACATGCAGTGTTTCCTTGATTGAATTAGCTCTCACACCAATATTTGGGCATAGAGCCTTTGTATTGAGGGCTATCTGAAAACGGCTTTGGCTAGGAAGTTGTCTGTGAATGTGGAGTTGGTGGCATGTGAAACCCGCATGTGGAGCATTGGTTTGTGTGGGATGCTCTACCAGGTTCGTTCCTAGATAATGCACTCAAAGGGCATTAAGCCTAGAGTGTGAAAGCTGAGTTTCCTTGAGAGCTGCTTGGAAGCCTGATGGTGTGTGAAGTTAGTGAGCCAAATGGAGTTATTCTCCCACAAAAACCACTCGGCTGATTCTTCTTCAATATGCGCTTCACCAACATGCAGTGTTTCATTGATTGAATTAGCTCTCAGAAAAATATTTGCGCGTAGACCCTTTGTATTGAGGGCTATCTGAAAACGGCTTTGGTGCTGAAGTTGTCTGTGAATGTGGAGTTGGTGGCATGTGAAACCCGCATGTGGAGCATTGGTTTGTGTGGGAAGCTCACCAAGCTTCATTTCAGTCCTAGGCACTCAAAGGGCATTAAGCCTAGAGTGTGAAAGCTGAGTTTCCTTGAGAGCTGCTTGGAAGCCTGATGGTGTGTGAAGTTAGTGAGCCAAATGGAGTTGTTCTCCCACAAGAACCACTCGGCTGATTCTTCTTCAATATGCGCTTCACCAACATGCAGTGTTTCCTTGATTGAATTAGCTCTCACACCAATATTAGGGCCTAGAGCCTTTGTATTGAGGGCTATCTGAAAACGGCATTTGCTAGGAAGTTGTCTGTGAATGTGGAGTTGGTGGCATGTGAAACCCGCATGTGGAGCATTGGTTTGTGTGGGAAGCTCACCAAGGTTCATTTCAGTCCTAGGCACTCAAAGGGCATTAAGCCTAGAGTGTGAAAGCTGAGTTTCCTTGAGAGCTGCTTGGAAGCCTGATGGTGTGTGAAGTTAGTGAGCCAAATGGAGTTGTTCTCCCACAAGAACCACTCGGCTGATTCTTCTTCAATATGCGCGTCACCAACATGCAGTGTTTCCTTGATTGAATTAGCTCTCAGAAAAATATTTGCGCCTAGACCCTTTGTATTGAGGGCTATCTGAAAACGGCTTTGGCTAAGAAGTTGTCTGTGAATGTGGAGTTGGTGGCATGTGAAACCCGCATGTGGAGCATTGGTTTGTGTGGGAAGCTCACCAAGCTTCATTTCAGTCCTAGGCACTCAAAGGGCATTAAGCTTAGAGTGTGAAAGCTGAGTTTCCTTGAGAGATGCTTTTATTCCTGATGTTGTGTGAAGTTAGTGAGCCAAATGGAGTTGTTCTCCCACAAGAACCACTCGGCTGATTCTTCTTCAATATGCGCTTCACCAACATGCAGTGTTTCCTTGATTGAATTAGCTCTCACACCAATATTTGGGCCTAGAGCCTTTGTATTGAGGGCTATCTGAAAACGGCTTTGGCGCTGAAGTTGTCTGTGAATGTGGAGTTGGTGGCATGTGAAACCCGCATGTGTAGCATTGGTTTGTGTGGAAAGCTCACCAAGCTTCATTTCAGTCCTAGGCACTCAAAGGGCATTAAGCCTAGAGTGTGAAAGCTGAGTTTCCTTGAGAGCTGCTTGGAAGCCTGATGGTGTGTGAAGTTAGTGAGCCAAATGGAGTTGTTCTCCCACAAGAACCACTCGGCTGATTCTTCTTCAATATGCGCTTCACCAACATGCAGTGTTACCTTGATTGAATTAGCTCTCACACCAATATTTGGGCATAGAGCCTTTGTATTGAGGGCTATCTGAAAACGGCTTTAGCTAGGAAGTTGTCTGTGAATGTGGAGTTGGTGGCATGTGAAACCCGCATGTGGAGCATTGGTTTGTGTGGGATGCTCTACCAGGTTCGTTCCTAGATAATGCACTCAAAGGGCATTAAGCCTAGAGTGTGAAAGCTGAGTTTCCTTGAGAGCTGCTTGGAAGCCTGATGGTGTGTGAAGTTAGTGAGCCAAATGGAGTTGTTCTCCCACAAGAACCACTCGGCTGATTGTTCCTCAATATGCGCTTCACCAACATGCCATGTTTCCTTGATTGAATTAGCTCTCACACCAATATTTGCTCCTAGACCCTTTGTATTGAGGGCTATCTGAAAACGGCTTTGGCGCTGAAGTTGTCTGTGAATGTGGAGTTGGTGGCATGTGAAACCCGCATGTGGAGCTTTGGTTTGTGTGGGAAGCTCACCAAGCTTCATTTCAGTCCTAGGCACTCAAAGGGCATTAAGCCTAGAGTGTGAAAGCTGAGTTTCCTTGAGAGCTGCTTGGAAGCCTGATGGTGTGTGAAGTTAGTGAGCCAAATGGAGTTGTTCTCCCACAAGAACCACTCGGCTGATTCTTCTTCAATATGCGCTTCACCAACATGCATTGTTTCCTTGATTGAATTAGCTCTCACACCAATATTTGGGCCTAGAGCCTTTGTATTGAGGGCTATCTGAAAACGGCTTTTGCTGCTGAAGTTGTCTGTGAATGTGGAGTTGGTGGCATGTGAAACCCGCATGTGGAGCATTGGCTTGTGTGGGAAGATCACCAAGCTTCATTTCAGTCCTAGGCACTCAAAGGGCATTAAGCCTAGAGTGTGAAAGCTGAGTTTCCTTGAGAGCTGCTTGCAAGTCTGATGGTGTGTGAAGTTAGTGAGCCAAACGGAGTTGTTCTCCCACAAGAACCATTCGGCTGATTCTTCTTCAATATGCGCTTCACCAACATGCAGTGTTTCCTTGATTGAATTAGCTCTCACACCAATATTTGCGCCTAGAGCCTTTGTATTGAGGGCTATCTGAAAACGGCTTTGGCTAGGAAGTTGTCTGTGAATGTGGAGTTGGTGGCATGTGAAACCCGCATGTGGAGCATTGGTTTTTGTGGGAAGCTCACCAAGCTTCATTTCAGTCCTAGGCACTCAAAGGGCATTAAGCCTAGAGTGTGAAAGCTGAGTTTCCTTGAGAGCTGCTTTTATTCCTGATGGTGTGTGAAGTTAGTGAGCCAAATGGAGTTGTTCTCCCACAAGAACCACTCGGCTGATTCTTCTTCAATATGCGCTTCACCAACATGCAGTGTTTCCTTGATTGAATTAGCTCTCAGAAAAATATTTGCGCCTAGAGCCTTTGTATTGAGGGCTATCTGAAAACGGCTTTGGCTAGGAAGTTGTCTGTGAATGTGGAGTTGGTGGCATGTGAAACCCGCATGTGGAGCATTGGTTTGTGTGGGAAGCTCACCAAGGTTCATTTCAGTCCTAGGCACTCAAAGGGCATTAAGCTTAGAGTGTGAAAGCTGAGTTTCCTTGAGAGCTGCTTGGAAGCCTGATGGTGTGTGAAGTTAGTGAGCCAAATGGAGTTGTTCTCCCACAAGAACCACTCGGCTGATTCTTCTTCAATATGCGCTTCACCAACATGCAGTGTTTCCTTGATTGAATTAGCTCTCACACCAATATTTGGGCCTAGAGCCTTTGTATTGAGGGCTATCTGAAAACGGCTTTGGCTAGGAAGTTGTCTGTGAATGTGGAGTTGGTGGCATGTGAAACCCGCTTGTGGAGCATTGGTTTGTGTGGAAAGCTCACCAAGCTTCATTTCAGTCCTAGGCACTCAAAGGGCATTAAGCCTAGAGTGTGAAAGCTGAGTTTCCTTGAGAGCTGCTTGGAAGCCTGATGGTGTGTGAAGTTAGTGAGCCAAATGGAGTTGTTCTCCCACAAGAACCACTCGGCTGATTCTTCTTCAATATGCGCTTCACCAACATGCATTGTTTCCTTGATTGAATTAGCTCTCACACCAATATTTGCGCCTAGAGCCTTTGTATTGAGGGCTATCTGAAAACGGCTTTAGCTAGGAAGATGTCTGTGAATGTGGAGTTGGTGGCATGTGAAACCCGCATGTGGAGCATTGGTTTGTGTGGGATGCTCTACCAGGTTCGTTCCTAGATAATGCACTCAAAGGGCCTTAAGCCTATAGTGTGAAAGCTGAGTTTCCTTGAGAGCTGCTTGGAAGCCTGATGGTGTGTGAAGTTAGTGAGCCAAATGGAGTTGTTCTCCCACAAGAACCACTCGGCTGATTGTTCCTCAATATGCGCTTCACCAACATGCAGTGTTTCCTTGATTGAATTAGCTCTCACACCAATATTTGCGCCTAGAGCCTTTGTATTGAGGGCTATCTGAAAACGGCTTTGGCGCTGAAGTTGTCTGTGAATGTGGAGTTGGTGGCATGTGAAACCCGCATGTGGAGCATTGGTTTGTGTGGAATACTCTACCAGGTTCGTTCCTAGATAATGCACTCAAAGGGCCTTAACCTAGAGTGTGAAAGCTGAGTTTCCTTGAGAGCAGCTTGGAAGCCTGATGGTGTGTGAAGTTAGTGAGCCAAATGGAGTTGTTCTCCCACAAGAACCACTCGGCTGATTCTTCTTCAATATGCGCTTCACAAACATGCAGTGTTTCCTTGATTGAATTAGTTCTCAGAAAAATATTTGCGCCTAGACCCTTTGTATTGAGGGCTATCTGAAAACGGCTTTGGCTAGGAAGTTGTCTGTGAATGTGGAGTTGGTGGCATGTGAAACCCGCATGTGGAGCATTGGTTTGTGTGGGAAGCTCACCAAGCTTCATTTCAGTCCTAGGCACTCAAAGGGCATTAAGCCTAGAGTGTGAAAGCTGAGTTTCCTTGAGTGCTGCTTTTATTCCTGATGGTGTGTGAAGTTAGTGAGCCAAATGGAGTTGTTCTCCCACAAGAACCACTCGGCTGATTCTTCTTCAATATGCGCTTCACCAACATGCAGTGGTTCCTTGATTGAATTAGCTCTCACACCAATATTTGGGCCTAGAGCCATTGTATTGAGGGCTATCTGAAAACGGCTTTAGCTAGGAAGTTGTCTGTGAATGTGGAGTTGGTGGCATGTGAAACCCGCATGTGGAGCATTGGTTTGTGTGGGAAGCTCACCAAGTTCATTCCAGTCCTAGGCACTCAAAGGCCATTAAGCCTAGAGTGTGAAAGCTGAGTTTCCTTGAGAGCTGCTTGGAAGCCTGATGGTGTGTGAAGTTAGTGAGCCAAATGGAGTTGTTCTCCCACAAGAACCATTCGGCTGATTCTTCTTCAATATGCACTTCACCAACATGCAGTGTTTCCTTGATTGAATTAGCTCTCACAAAAATATTTGCGCCTAGACCCTTTGTA
Organism: Ochotona princeps; assembly: GCF_030435755.1. Taxonomy (NCBI): domain Eukaryota; kingdom Metazoa; phylum Chordata; class Mammalia; order Lagomorpha; family Ochotonidae; genus Ochotona; species Ochotona princeps. The sequence continues at coordinate 12,341 of NW_026700679.1, forward strand.
TTGAGGGCTATCTGAAAACGGCTTTAGCTAGGAAGTTGTCTGTGAATGTGGAGTTGGTGGCATGTGAAACCCGCATGTGGAGCATTGGTTTTTGTGGGAAGCTCACCAAGCTTCATTTCAGTCCTAGGCACTGAAAGGGCATTAAGCCTAGAGTGTGAAAGCTGAGTTTCCTTGAGAGCTGCTTGGAAGCCTGATGGTGTGTGAAGTTAGTGAGCCAAATGGAGTTGTTCTCCCACAAGAACCACTCGGCTGATTCTTCTTCAATATGCGCGTCACCAACATGCAGTGTTTCCTTGATTGAATTAGCTCTCACACCAATATTTGGGCCTAGAGCCTTTGTATTGAGGGCTATCTGAAAACGGCTTTGGCTAGGAAGTTGTCTGTGAATGTGGAGTTGGTGGCATGTGAAACCCGCATGTGGAGCATTGGTTTGTGTGGGATGCTCTACCAGGTTCGTTCCTAGATAATGCCCTCAAAGGGCATTAAGCCTAGAGTGTGAAAGCTGAGTTTCCTTGAGAGCTGCTTGGAAGCCTGATGGTGTGTGAAGTTAGTGAGCCAAATGGAGTTGTTCTCCCACAAGAACCACTCGGCTGATTCTTCTTCAATATGCGCTTCACCAACATGCAGTGTTTCCTTGATTGAATTTGCTCTCACACCAATATTTGGGCCTAGACCCTTTGTATTGAGGGCTATCTGAAAACGGCTTTAGCTAGGAAGTTGTCTGTGAATGTGGAGTTGGTGGCATGTGAAACCCGCATGTGGAACATTGGTTTGTGTGGGAAGCTCACCAAGCTTCATTTCAGTCCTAGGCACTCAAAGGGCATTAAACCTAGAGTGTGAAAGCTGAGTTTCCTTGAGAGCTGCTTGGAAGCCTGATGGTGTGTGAAGTTAGTGAGCCAAATGGAGTTGTTCTCCCACAAGAACCACTCGGCTGATTCTTCTTCAATATGCGCTTCACCAACATGCAGTGTTTCCTTGATTGAATTAGCTCTCACACCAATATTTGGGCCTAGACCCTTTGTATTGAGGGCTATCTGAAAACGGCTTTAGCTAGTAAGTTGTCTGTGAATGAGGAGTTGGTGGCATGTGAAATCCGCATGTGGAGCATTGGTTTTTGTGGGAAGCTCACCAAGCTTCATTTCAGTCCTAGGCACTCAAAGGGCATTAAGCCTAGAGTGTGAAAGCTGAGTTTCCTTGAGAGCTGCTTGGAAGCCTGATGATGTGTGAAGTTAGTGAGCCAAATGGAGTTGTTCTCCCACAAGAACCACTCGGCTGATTCTTCTTCAATATGCGCTTCACCAACATGCAGTGTTTCCTTGATTGAATTAGCTCTCACACCAATATTTGGGCATAGAGCCTTTGTATTGAGGGCTATCTGAAAACGGCTTTAGCTAGGAAGTTGTCTGTGAATGTGGAGTTGGTGGCATGTGAAACCCGCATGTGGAGCATTGGTTTGTGTGGGATGCTCTACCAGGTTCGTTCCTAGATAATGCACTCAAAGGGCATTAAGCCTAGAGTGTGAAAGCTGAGTTTCCTTGAGAGCTGCTTGGAAGCCTGATGGTGTGTGAAGTTAGTGAGCCAAATGGAGTTGTTCTACCACAAGAACCACTCGGCTGATTCTTCTTCAATATGCGCTTCACCAACATGTTGTGTCCTTGATTGAATTAGCTCTCACACCAATATTTGTGCTTAGAGCCCTTCTATTGAGGGCTATCTGAAAACGGCTTTGGCGCTGAAGTTGTTGTGAATGTGGAGTTGGTGGCATGTGAAACCCGCATGTGGAGCATTGGTTTGTGTGGGAAGTTCACCAAGCTTCATTTCAGTCCTAGGCACTCAAAGGGCATTAAACCTAGAGTGTGAAAGCTGAGTTTCCTTGAGAGCTGCTTGCAAGCCTGATGGTGTGTGAAGTTAGTGAGCCAAATGGAGTTGTTCTCCCACAAGAACCACTCGGCTGATTCTTCTTCAATATGCGCTTCACCAACATGCAGTGTTTCCTTGATTGAATTAGCTCTCACACCAATATTTCTGCCTAGAGCCTTTGTATTGAGGGCTATCTGAAAAAGGCTTTGGCGGTGAAGTTGTCTGTGAATGAGGAGTTGGTGGCATGTGAAACCCGCATGTGGAGCATTGGTTTGTGTGGGATGCTCTACCAGGTTCGTTCCTAGATAATGCACTCAAAGGGCATTAAGCCTAGAGTGTGAAAGCTGAGTTTCCTTGAGAGCTGCTTGGAAGCCTGATGGTGTGTGAAGTTAGTGAGCCAAATGGAGTTGTTCTCCCACAAGAACCACTCGGCTGATTCTTCTTCAATATGCGCTTCACCAACATGCAGTGTTTCCTTGATTGAATTAGCTCTCACACCAATATTTGGGCCTAGAGCCTTTGTATTGAGGGCTATCTGAAAACGGCTTTGGCTAGGAAGTTGTCTGTGAATGTGGAGTTGGTGGCATGTGAAACCCCCATGTGGAGCATTGGTTTGTGTGGGATGCTCTACCAGGTTCGTTCCTAGATAATGCACTCAAAGGGCATTAAGCCTAGAGTGTGAAAGCTGAGTTTCCTTGAGAGCTGCTTGGAAGCCTGATGGTGTGTGAAGTTAGTGAGCCAAATGGAGTTGTTCTCCCACAAGAACCACTCGGCTGATTCTTCTTCAATATGCGCTTCACCAACGTGCAGTGTTTCCTTGATTGAATTTGCTCTCAGAAAAATATTTGCGCCTAGACCCTTTGTATTGAGGGCTATCTGAAAACGGCTTTGGCGCTGAAGTTGTCTGTGAATGTGGAGTTGGTGGCATGTGAAACCCGCATGTGGAGCATTGGTTTGTGTGGGAAGTTCACCAAGCTTCATTTCAGTCCTAGGCACTCAAAAGGCATTAAGCCTAGAGTGTGAAAGCTGAGTTTCCTTGAGAGCTGCTTGGAAGCCTGATGGTGTGTGAAGTTAGTGAGCCAAATGGAGTTGTTCTCCCACAAGAACCACTCGGCTGATTCTTCTTCAATATGCGCTTCACCAACATGTTGTGTCCTTGATTGAATTAGCTCTCACACCAATATTTGGGCCTAGAGCCTTTGTATTGAGGGCTATCTGAAAAAGGCTTTGGCGCTGAAGTTGTCTGTGAATGTGGAGTTGGTGGCATGTGAAACCCACATGTGGAGCATTGTTTTGTGTGGGAAGCTCACCAAGCTTCATTTCAGTCCTAGGCACTCAAAGGGCATTAAGCCTAGAGTGTGAATACTGAGTTTCCTTGAGAGCTGCTTGGAAGCCTGATGGTGTGTGAAGTTAGTGAGCCAAATGGAGTTGTTCTCCCACAAGAACCACTCGGCTGATTCTTCTTCACTATGCGCTTCACCAACATGCAGTGTTTCCTTGATTGAATTAGCTCTCACACCAATATTTGGGCATAGAGCCTTTGTATTGAGTGCTATCTGAAAACGGCTTTGGCTAGGAAGTTGTCTGTGAATGTGGAGTTGGTGGCATGTGAAACCCGCATGTGGAGCATTGGTTTGTGTGGGATGCTCTACCAGGTTCGTTCCTAGATAATGCACTCAAAGGGCATTAAGCCTAGAGTGTGAAAGCTGAGTTTCCTTGAGAGCTGCTTGGAAGCCTGATGGTGTGTGAAGTTAGTGAGCCAAATGGAGTTATTCTCCCACAAAAACCACTCGGCTGATTCTTCTTCAATATGCGCTTCACCAACATGCAGTGTTTCATTGATTGAATTAGCTCTCAGAAAAATATTTGCGCCTAGACCCTTTGTATTGAGGGCTATCTGAAAACGGCTTTGGTGCTGAAGTTGTCTGTGAATGTGGAGTTGTTGGCATGTGAAACCCGCATGTGGAGCATTGGTTTTTGTGGGAAGCTCACCAAGCTTCATTTCAGTCCTAGGCACTCAAAGGGCATTAAGCCTAGAGTGTGAAAGCTGAGTTTCCTTGAGAGCTGCTTGGAAGCCTGATGGTGTGTGAAGTTAGTGAGCCAAATGGAGTTGTTCTCCCACAAGAACCACTCGGCTGATTCTTCTTCAATATGCGCTTCACCAACATGCAGTGTTTCCTTGATTGAATTAGCTCTCACACCAATATTAGGGCCTAGAGCCTTTGTATTGAGGGCTATCTGAAAACGGCTTTTGCTAGGAAGTTGTCTGTGAATGTGGAGTTGGTGGCATGTGAAACCCGCATGTGGAGCATTGGTTTGTGTGGGAAGCTCACCAAGGTTCATTTCAGTCCTAGGCACTCAAAGGGCATTAAGCCTAGAGTGTGAAAGCTGAGTTTCCTTGAGAGCTGCTTGGAAGCCTGATGGTGTGTGAAGTTAGTGAGCCAAATGGAGTTGTTCTCCCACAAGAACCACTCGGCTGATTCTTCTTCAATATGCGCGTCACCAACATGCAGTGTTTCCTTGATTGAATTAGCTCTCAGAAAAATATTTGCGCCTAGACCCTTTGTATTGAGGGCTATCTGAAAACGGCTTTGGTTAAGAAGTTGTCTGTGAATGTGGAGTTGGTGGCATGTGAAACCCGCATGTGGAGCATTGGTTTGTGTGGGAAGCTCACCAAGCTTCATTTCAGTCCTAGGCACTCAAAGGGCATTAAGCTTAGAGTGTGAAAGCTGAGTTTCCTTGAGAGATGCTTTTATTCCTGATGTTGTGTGAAGTTAGTGAGCCAAATGGAGTTGTTCTCCCACAAGAACCACTCGGCTGATTCTTCTTCACTATGCGCTTCACCAACATGCAGTGTTTCCTTGATTGAATTAGCTCTCACACCAATATTTGGGCCTAGAGCCTTTGTATTGAGGGCTATCTGAAAACGGCTTTGGCGCTGAAGTTCTCTGTGAATGTGGAGTTGGTGGCATGTGAAACCCGCATGTGGAGCATTGGTTTGTGTGGAAAGCTCACCAAGCTTCATTTCAGTCCTAGGCACTCAAAGGGCATTAAGCCTAGAGTGTGAAAGCTGAGTTTCCTTGAGAGCTGCTTGGAAGCCTGATGGTGTGTGAAGTTAGTGAGCCAAATGGAGTTGTTCTCCCACAAGAACCACTCGGCTGATTCTTCTTCAATATGCGCTTCACCAACATGCAGTGTTACCTTGATTGAATTAGCTCTCACACCAATATTTGGGCATAGAGCCCTTGTATTGAGGGCTATCTGAAAACGGCTTTAGCTAGGAAGTTGTCTGTGAATGTGGAGTTGGTGGCATGTGAAACCCGCATGTGGAGCATTGGTTTGTGTGGGATGCTCTACCAGGTTCGTTCCTAGATAATGCACTCAAAGGGCATTAAGCCTAGGGTGTGAAAGCTGAGTTTCCTTGAGAGCTGCTTGGAAGCCTGATGGTGTGTGAAGTTAGTGAGCCAAATGGAGTTGTTCTCCCACAAGAACCACTCGGCTGATTGTTCCTCAATATGCGCTTCACCATCATGCCATGTTTCCTTGATTGAATTAGCTCTCACACCAATATTTGCGCCTAGACCCTTTGTATTGAGGGCTATCTGAAAACGGCTTTGGCTAGGAAGTTGTTTGTGAATGTGGAGTTGGTGGCATGTGAAACCCGCATGTGGAGCTTTGGTTTGTGTGGGAAGCTCACCAAGCTTCATTTCAGTCCTAGGCACTCAAAGGGCATTAAGCCTAGAGTGTGAAAGCTGAGTTTCCTTGAGAGCTGCTTGGAAGCCTGATGGTGTGTGAAGTTAGTGAGCCAAATGGAGTTGTTCTCCCACAAGAACCACTCGGCTGATTCTTCTTCAATATGCGCTTCACCAACATGCATTGTTTCCTTGATTGAATTAGCTCTCACACCAATATTTGGGCCTAGAGCCTTTGTATTGAGGGCTATCTGAAAACGGCTTTTGCTGCTGAAGTTGTCTGTGAATGTGGAGTTGGTGGCATGTGAAACCCGCATGTGGAGCATTGGCTTGTGTGGAAAGCTCACCAAGCTTCATTTCAGTCCTAGGCACTCAAAGGGCATTAAGCCTAGAGTGTGAAAGCTGAGTTTCCTTGAGAGCTGCTTGCAAGTCTGATGGTGTGTGAAGTTAGTGAGCCAAACGGAGTTGTTCTCCCACAAGAACCATTCGGCTGATTCTTCTTCAATATGCGCTTCACAAACATGCAGTGTTTCCTTGATTGAATTAGCTCTCACACCAATATTTGCGCCTAGAGCCTTTGTATTGAGGGCTATCTGAAAACGGCTTTGGCTAGGAAGTTGTCTGTGAATGTGGAGTTGGTGGCATGTGAAACCCGCATGTGGAGCATTGGTTTTTGTGGGAAGCTCACCAAGCTTCATTTCAGTCCTAGGCACTCAAAGGGCATTAAGCCTAGAGTGTGAAAGCTGAGTTTCCTTGAGAGCTGCTTTTATTCCTGATGGTGTGTGAAGTTAGTGAGCCAAATGGAGTTGTTCTCCCACAAGAACCACTCGGCTGATTCTTCTTCAATATGCGCTTCACCAACATGCAGTGTTTCCTTGATTGAATTAGCTCTCACACCAATATTTGCGCCTAGAGCCTTTGTATTGAGGGCTATCTGAAAACGGCTTTGGCGCTGAAGTTGCCTGTGAATGTGGAGTTGGTGGCATGTGAAACCCGCATGTGGAGCATTGGTTTGTGTGGCAAGCTCACCAAGGTTCATTTCAGTCCTAGGCACTCAAAGGGCATTAAGCTTAGAGTGTGAAAGCTGAGTTTCCTTGAGAGCTGCTTGGAAGCCTGATGGTGTGTGAAGTTAGTGAGCCAAATGGAGTTGTTCTCCCACAAGAACCACTCGGCTGATTCTTCTTCAATATGCGCTTCACCAACATGCAGTGTTTCCTTGATTGAATTAGCTCTCACACCAATATTTGGGCCTAGAGCCTTTGTATTGAGGGCTATCTGAAAATGGCTTTGGCTAGGAAGTTGTCTGTGAATGTGGAGTTGGTGGCATGTGAAACCCGCTTGTGGAGCTTTGGTTTGTGTGGGAAGCTCACCAAGCTTCATTTCAGTCCTAGGCACTCAAAGGGCATTAAGCCTAGAGTGTGAAAGCTGAGTTTCCTTGAGAGCTGCTTGGAAGCCTGATGGTGTGTGAAGTTAGTGAGCCAAATGGAGTTGTTCTCCCACAAGAACCACTCGGCTGATTCTTCTTCAATATGCGCTTCACCAACATGCATTGTTTCCTTGATTGAATTAGCTCTCACACCAATATTTGGGCCTAGAGCCTTTGTATTGAGGGCTATCTGAAAACGGCTTTTGCTGCTGAAGTTGTCTGTGAATGTGGAGTTGGTGGCATGTGAAACCCGCATGTGGAGCATTGGCTTGTGTGGGAAGCTCACCAAGCTTCATTTCAGTCCTAGGCACTCAAAGGGCATTAAGCCTAGAGTGTGAAAGCTGAGTTTCCTTGAGAGCTGCTTGCAAGTCTGATGGTGTGTGAAGTTAGTGAGCCAAACGGAGTTGTTCTCCCACAAGAACCATTCGGCTGATTCTTCTTCAATATGCGCTTCACAAACATGCAGTGTTTCCTTGATTGAATTAGCTCTCACACAAATATTTGCGCCTAGAGCCTTTGTACTGAGGGCTATCTGAAAACGGCTTTGGCTAGGAAGTTGTCTGTGAATGTGGAGTTGGTGGCATGTGAAACCCGCATGTGGAGCATTGGTTTTTGTGGGAAGCTCACCAAGCTTCATTTCAGTCCTAGGCACTCAAAGGGCATTAAGCCTAGAGTGTGAAAGCTGAGTTTCCTTGAGAGCTGCTTTTATTCCTGATGGTGTGTGAAGTTAGTGAGCCAAATGGAGTTGTTCTCCCACAAGAACCACTCGGCTGATTCTTCTTCAATATGCGCTTCACCAACATGCAGTGTTTCCTTGATTGAATTAGCTCTCACACCAATATTTGCGCCTAGAGCCTTTGTATTGAGGGCTATCTGAAAACGGCTTTGGCGCTGAAGTTCTCTGTGAATGTGGAGTTGGTGGCATGTGAAACCCGCATGTGGAGCATTGGTTTGTGTGGCAAGCTCACCAAGGTTCATTTCAGTCCTAGGCACTCAAAGGGCATTAAGCTTAGAGTGTGAAAGCTGAGTTTCCTTGAGAGCTGCTTGGAAGCCTGATGGTGTGTGAAGTTAGTGAGCCAAATGGAGTTGTTCTCCCACAAGAACCACTCGGCTGATTCTTCTTCAATATGCGCTTCACCAACATGCAGTGTTTCATTGATTGAATTAGCTCTCAGAAAAATATTTGCGCCTAGACCCTTTGTATTGAGGGCTATCTGAAAACGGCTTTGGTGCTGAAGTTGTCTGTGAATGTGGAGTTGTTGGCATGTGAAACCCGCATGTGGAGCATTGGTTTTTGTGGGAAGCTCACCAAGCTTCATTTCAGTCCTAGGCACTCAAAGGGCATTAAGCCTAGAGTGTGAAAGCTGAGTTTCCTTGAGAGCTGCTTGGAAGCCTGATGGTGTGTGAAGTTAGTGAGCCAAATGGAGTTGTTCTCCCACAAGAACCACTCGGCTGATTCTTCTTCAATATGCGCTTCACCAACATGCAGTGTTTCCTTGATTGAATTAGCTCTCACACCAATATTAGGGCCTAGAGCCTTTGTATTGAGGGCTATCTGAAAACGGCTTTTGCTAGGAAGTTGTCTGTGAATGTGGAGTTGGTGGCATGTGAAACCCGCATGTGGAGCATTGGTTTGTGTGGGAAGCTCACCAAGGTTCATTTCAGTCCTAGGCACTCAAAGGGCATTAAGCCTAGAGTGTGAAAGCTGAGTTTCCTTGAGAGCTGCTTGGAAGCCTGATGGTGTGTGAAGTTAGTGAGCCAAATGGAGTTGTTCTCCCACAAGAACCACTCGGCTGATTCTTCTTCAATATGCGCGTCACCAACATGCAGTGTTTCCTTGATTGAATTAGCTCTCAGAAAAATATTTGCGCCTAGACCCTTTGTATTGAGGGCTATCTGAAAACGGCTTTGGTTAAGAAGTTGTCTGTGAATGTGGAGTTGGTGGCATGTGAAACCCGCATGTGGAGCATTGGTTTGTGTGGGAAGCTCACCAAGCTTCATTTCAGTCCTAGGCACTCAAAGGGCATTAAGCTTAGAGTGTGAAAGCTGAGTTTCCTTGAGAGATGCTTTTATTCCTGATGTTGTGTGAAGTTAGTGAGCCAAATGGAGTTGTTCTCCCACAAGAACCACTCGGCTGATTCTTCTTCACTATGCGCTTCACCAACATGCAGTGTTTCCTTGATTGAATTAGCTCTCACACCAATATTTGGGCCTAGAGCCTTTGTATTGAGGGCTATCTGAAAACGGCTTTGGCGCTGAAGTTCTCTGTGAATGTGGAGTTGGTGGCATGTGAAACCCGCATGTGGAGCATTGGTTTGTGTGGAAAGCTCACCAAGCTTCATTTCAGTCCTAGGCACTCAAAGGGCATTAAGCCTAGAGTGTGAAAGCTGAGTTTCCTTGAGAGCTGCTTGGAAGCCTGATGGTGTGTGAAGTTAGTGAGCCAAATGGAGTTGTTCTCCCACAAGAACCACTCGGCTGATTCTTCTTCAATATGCGCTTCACCAACATGCAGTGTTACCTTGATTGAATTAGCTCTCACACCAATATTTGGGCATAGAGCCCTTGTATTGAGGGCTATCTGAAAACGGCTTTAGCTAGGAAGTTGTCTGTGAATGTGGAGTTGGTGGCATGTGAAACCCGCATGTGGAGCATTGGTTTGTGTGGGATGCTCTACCAGGTTCGTTCCTAGATAATGCACTCAAAGGGCATTAAGCCTAGGGTGTGAAAGCTGAGTTTCCTTGAGAGCTGCTTGGAAGCCTGATGGTGTGTGAAGTTAGTGAGCCAAATGGAGTTGTTCTCCCACAAGAACCACTCGGCTGATTGTTCCTCAATATGCGCTTCACCATCATGCCATGTTTCCTTGATTGAATTAGCTCTCACACCAATATTTGCGCCTAGACCCTTTGTATTGAGGGCTATCTGAAAACGGCTTTGGCTAGGAAGTTGTTTGTGAATGTGGAGTTGGTGGCATGTGAAACCCGCATGTGGAGCTTTGGTTTGTGTGGGAAGCTCACCAAGCTTCATTTCAGTCCTAGGCACTCAAAGGGCATTAAGCCTAGAGTGTGAAAGCTGAGTTTCCTTGAGAGCTGCTTGGAAGCCTGATGGTGTGTGAAGTTAGTGAGCCAAATGGAGTTGTTCTCCCACAAGAACCACTCGGCTGATTCTTCTTCAATATGCGCTTCACCAACATGCATTGTTTCCTTGATTGAATTAGCTCTCACACCAATATTTGGGCCTAGAGCCTTTGTATTGAGGGCTATCTGAAAACGGCTTTTGCTGCTGAAGTTGTCTGTGAATGTGGAGTTGGTGGCATGTGAAACCCGCATGTGGAGCATTGGCTTGTGTGGAAAGCTCACCAAGCTTCATTTCAGTCCTAGGCACTCAAAGGGCATTAAGCCTAGAGTGTGAAAGCTGAGTTTCCTTGAGAGCTGCTTGCAAGTCTGATGGTGTGTGAAGTTAGTGAGCCAAACGGAGTTGTTCTCCCACAAGAACCATTCGGCTGATTCTTCTTCAATATGCGCTTCACAAACATGCAGTGTTTCCTTGATTGAATTAGCTCTCACACCAATATTTGCGCCTAGAGCCTTTGTATTGAGGGCTATCTGAAAACGGCTTTGGCTAGGAAGTTGTCTGTGAATGTGGAGTTGGTGGCATGTGAAACCCGCATGTGGAGCATTGGTTTTTGTGGGAAGCTCACCAAGCTTCATTTCAGTCCTAGGCACTCAAAGGGCATTAAGCCTAGAGTGTGAAAGCTGAGTTTCCTTGAGAGCTGCTTTTATTCCTGATGGTGTGTGAAGTTAGTGAGCCAAATGGAGTTGTTCTCCCACAAGAACCACTCGGCTGATTCTTCTTCAATATGCGCTTCACCAACATGCAGTGTTTCCTTGATTGAATTAGCTCTCACACCAATATTTGCGCCTAGAGCCTTTGTATTGAGGGCTATCTGAAAACGGCTTTGGCGCTGAAGTTGCCTGTGAATGTGGAGTTGGTGGCATGTGAAACCCGCATGTGGAGCATTGGTTTGTGTGGCAAGCTCACCAAGGTTCATTTCAGTCCTAGGCACTCAAAGGGCATTAAGCTTAGAGTGTGAAAGCTGAGTTTCCTTGAGAGCTGCTTGGAAGCCTGATGGTGTGTGAAGTTAGTGAGCCAAATGGAGTTGTTCTCCCACAAGAACCACTCGGCTGATTCTTCTTCAATATGCGCTTCACCAACATGCAGTGTTTCCTTGATTGAATTAGCTCTCACACCAATATTTGGGCCTAGAGCCTTTGTATTGAGGGCTATCTGAAAACGGCTTTGGCTAGGAAGTTGTCTGTGAATGTGGAGTTGGTGGCATGTGAAACCCGCTTGTGGAGCTTTGGTTTGTGTGGGAAGCTCACCAAGCTTCATTTCAGTCCTAGGCACTCAAAGGGCATTAAGCCTAGAGTGTGAAAGCTGAGTTTCCTTGAGAGCTGCTTGGAAGCCTGATGGTGTGTGAAGTTAGTGAGCCAAATGGAGTTGTTCTCCCACAAGAACCACTCGGCTGATTCTTCTTCAATATGCGCTTCACCAACATGCATTGTTTCCTTGATTGAATTAGCTCTCACACCAATATTTGGGCCTAGAGCCTTTGTATTGAGGGCTATCTGAAAACGGCTTTTGCTGCTGAAGTTGTCTGTGAATGTGGAGTTGGTGGCATGTGAAACCCGCATGTGGAGCATTGGCTTGTGTGGGAAGCTCACCAAGCTTCATTTCAGTCCTAGGCACTCAAAGGGCATTAAGCCTAGAGTGTGAAAGCTGAGTTTCCTTGAGAGCTGCTTGCAAGTCTGATGGTGTGTGAAGTTAGTGAGCCAAACGGAGTTGTTCTCCCACAAGAACCATTCGGCTGATTCTTCTTCAATATGCGCTTCACAAACATGCAGTGTTTCCTTGATTGAATTAGCTCTCACACAAATATTTGCGCCTAGAGCCTTTGTACTGAGGGCTATCTGAAAACGGCTTTGGCTAGGAAGTTGTCTGTGAATGTGGAGTTGGTGGCATGTGAAACCCGCATGTGGAGCATTGGTTTTTGTGGGAAGCTCACCAAGCTTCATTTCAGTCCTAGGCACTCAAAGGGCATTAAGCCTAGAGTGTGAAAGCTGAGTTTCCTTGAGAGCTGCTTTTATTCCTGATGGTGTGTGAAGTTAGTGAGCCAAATGGAGTTGTTCTCCCACAAGAACCACTCGGCTGATTCTTCTTCAATATGCGCTTCACCAACATGCAGTGTTTCCTTGATTGAATTAGCTCTCACACCAATATTTGCGCCTAGAGCCTTTGTATTGAGGGCTATCTGAAAACGGCTTTGGCGCTGAAGTTGCCTGTGAATGTGGAGTTGGTGGCATGTGAAACCCGCATGTGGAGCATTGGTTTGTGTGGCAAGCTCACCAAGGTTCATTTCAGTCCTAGGCACTCAAAGGGCATTAAGCTTAGAGTGTGAAAGCTGAGTTTCCTTGAGAGCTGCTTGGAAGCCTGATGGTGTGTGAAGTTAGTGAGCCAAATGGAGTTGTTCTCCCACAAGAACCACTCGGCTGATTCTTCTTCAATATGCGCTTCACCAACATGCAGTGTTTCCTTGATTGAATTAGCTCTCACACCAATATTTGGGCCTAGAGCCTTTGTATTGAGGGCTATCTGAAAACGGCTTTGGCTAGGAAGTTGTCTGTGAATGTGGAGTTGGTGGCATGTGAAACCCGCATGTGGAGCATTGGTTTGTGTGGAAAGCTCACCAAGCTTCATTTCAGTCCTAGGCACTCAAAGGGCATTAAGCCTAGAGTGTGAAAGCTGAGTTTCCTTGAGAGCTGCTTGGAAGCCTGATGGTGTGTGAAGTTAGTGAGCCAAATGGAGTTGTTCTCCCACAAGAACCACTCGGCTGATTCTTCTTCAATATGCGCTTCACCAACATGCATTGTTTCCTTGATTGAATTAGCTCTCACACCAATATTTGCGCCTAGAGCCTTTGTATTGAGGGCTATCTGAAAACGGCTTTAGCTAGGAAGATGTCTGTGAATGTGGAGTTGGTGGCATGTGAAACCCGCATGTGGAGCATTGGTTTGTGTGGGATGCTCTACCAGGTTCGTTCCTAGATAATGCACTCAAAGGGCCTTAAGCCTATAGTGTGAAAGCTGAGTTTCCTTGAGAGCTGCTTGGAAGCCTGATGGTGTGTGAAGTTAGTGAGCCAAATGGAGTTGTTCTCCCACAAGAACCACTCGGGTGATTGTTCCTCAATATGCGCTTCACCAACATGCCATGTTTCCTTGATTGAATTAGCTCTCACACCAATATTTGCGCCTAGAGCCTTTGTATTGAGGGCTATCTGAAAACGGCTTTGGCTAGGAAGTTGTCTGTGAATGTGGAGTTGGTGGCATATGAAACCCGCATGTGGAGCATTGGTTTGTGTGGAATACTCTACCAGGTTCGTTCCTAGATAATGCACTCAAAGGGCCTTAAGCCTAGAGTGTGAAAGCTGAGTTTCCTTGAGAGCAGCTTGGAAGCCTGATGGTGTGTGAAGTTAGTGAGCCAAATGGAGTTGTTCTCCCACAAGAACCATTCGGCTGATTCTTCTTCAATATGCGCTTCACCAACATGCAGTGTTTCCTTGATTGAATTAGCTCTCACAAAAATATTTGCGCCTAGACCCTTTGTATTGAGGGCTATCTGAAAACGGCTTTAGCTAGGAAGTTGTCTGTGAATGTGGAGTTGGTGGCATGTGAAACCCGCATGTGGAGCATTGGTTTTTGTAGGAAGCTCACCAAGCTTCATTTCAGTCCTAGGCACTCAAAGGGCATTAAGCCTAGAGTGTGAAAGCTGAGTTTCCTTGAGAGCAGCTTGGAAGCCTGATGGTGTGTGAAGTTAGTGAGCCAAATGGAGTTGTTCTCCCACAAGAACCATTCGGCTGATTCTTCTTCAATATGCGCTTCACCAACATGCAGTGTTTCCTTGATTGAATTAGCTCTCACACCAATATTTGCGCCTAGACCCTTTGTATTGAGGGCTATCTGAAAACGGCTTTAGCTAGGAAGTTGTCTGTGAATGTGGAGTTGGTGGCATGTGAAACCCGCATGTGGAGCATTGGTTTTTGTGGGAAGCTCACCAAGCTTCATTTCAGTCCTAGGCACTCAAAGGGCATTAAGCCTAGAGTGTGAAAGCTGAGTTTCCTTGAGAGCTGCTTGGAAGCCTGATGGTGTGTGAAGTTAGTGAGCCAAATGGAGTTGTTCTCCCACAAGAACCACTCGGCTGATTCTTCTTCAATATGCGCTTCACCAACATGCAGTGTTTCCTTGATTGAATTAGCTCTCACACCAATATTTCTGCCTAGAGCCTTTGTATTGAGGGCTATCTGAAAACGGCTTTGGCTAGGAAGTTGTCTGTGAATGTGGAGTTGGTGGCATGTGAAACCCCCATGTGGAGCATTGGTTTGTGTGGGATGCTCTACCAGGTTCGTTCCTAGATAATGCCCTCAAAGGGCATTAAGCCTAGAGTGTGAAAGCTGAGTTTCCTTGAGAGCTGCTTGGAAGCCTGATGGTGTGTGAAGTTAGTGAGCCAAATGGAGTTGTTCTCCCACAAGAACCACTCGGCTGATTCTTCTTCAATATGCGCTTCACCAACATGCAGTGTTTCCTTGATTGAATTTGCTCTCACACCAATATTTGGGCCTAGACCCTTTGTATTGAGGGCTATCTGAAAATGGCTTTAGCTAGGAAGTTGTCTGTGAATGTGGAGTTGGTGGCATGTGAAACCCGCACGTGGAGCATTGGTTTGTGTGGGAAGCTCACCAAGCTTCATTTCAGTCCTAGGCACTCAAAGGGCATTAAACCTAGAGTGTGAAAGCTGAGTTTCCTTGAGAGCTGCTTGGAAGCCTGATGGTGTGTGAAGTTAGTGAGCCAAATGGAGTTGTTCTCCCACAAGAACCACTCGGCTGATTCTTCTTCAATATGCGCTTCACCAACATGCAGTGTTTCCTTGATTGAATTAGCTCTCACACCAATATTTGGGCCTAGACCCTTTGTATTGAGGGCTATCTGAAAACGGCTTTAGCTAGTAAGTTGTCTGTGAATGAGGAGTTGGTGGCATGTGAAATCCGCATGTGGAGCATTGGTTTGTGTGGGAAGCTCACCAAGCTTCATTTCAGTCCTAGGCACTCAAAGGGCATTAAGCCTAGAGTGTGAAAGCTGAGTTTCCTTGAGAGCTGCTTGGAAGCCTGATGATGTGTGAAGTTAGTGAGCCAAATGGAGTTGTTCTCCCACAAGAAGCACTCGGCTGATTCTTCTTCAATATGCGCGTCACCAACATGCAGTGTTTCCTTGATTGAATTAGCTCTCACACCAATATTTGCGCCTAGAGCCTTTGTATTGAGGGCTATCTGAAAACGGCTTGACGCTGAAGTTGTCTGTGAATGTGGAGTTAGTGGCATGTGAAACTCGCATGTGGAGCATTGGTTTGTGTGGGAAGCTCACCAAGGTTCACTTCAATCCTAGGCACTCAAAGGGCATTAAGCTTAGAGTGTGAAAGCTGAGTTTCCTTGAGAGCTGCTTGGAAGCCTGATGGTGCGTGAAGTTAGTGAGCCAAATGGAGTTGTTCTCCCACAAGAACCACTCGGCTGATTCTTCTTCAATATGCGCTTCACCAACATGCAGTGTTTCCTTTATTGAATTAGCTCTCACACCAATATTTGGGCCTAGAGCCTTTGTATTGAGGGCTATCTGAAAACGACTTTAGCTAGGAAGTTGTCTGTGAATGTGTTTTGGTGGCATGTGAAACCCGCATGTGGAGCATTGGTTTGTGTGGGAAGCTCACCAAGGCTCATTTCAGTCCTAGGCACTCAAAGGGCATTAAGCCTAGAGTGTGAAAGCTGAGTTTCCTTGAGAGCTGCTTGGAAGCCTGATGGTGTGTGAAGTTAGTGAGCCAAATGGAGTTGTTCTCCCACAAGAACCACTCGGCTGATTCTTCTTCAATATGCGCTTCACCAACATGCAGTGTTTCCTTGATTGAATTAGCTCTAACACCAATATTTGCGCCTAGAGCCTCTATATTGAGGGCTATCTGAAAACGGCTTTAGCTAGTAAGTTGTCTGTGAATGTGGAGTTGGTGGCATGTGAAACCCGCATGTGGAGCATTGGTTTTTGTGGGAAGCTCACCAAGCTTCATTTCAGTCCTAGGCACTCAAAGGGCATTAAGCCTAGAGTGTGAAAGCTGAGTTTCCTTGAGAGCTGCTTGGAAGCCTGATGATGTGTGAAGTTAGTGAGCCAAATGGAGTTGTTCTCCCACAAGAACCACTCGGCTGATTCTTCTTCAATATGTGCTTCACCAACATGCAGTGTTTCCTTGATTGAATTAGCTCTCACACCAATATTTGGGCCTAGAGCCTTTGTATTGAGGGCTATCTGAAAATGGCTTTGGCTAGGAAGTTGTCTGTGAATGTGGAGTTGGTGGCATGTGAAACCCGCATGTGGAGCATTGGTTTGTGTGGGATGCTCTACCAGGTTCGTTCCTAGATAATGCACTCAAAGGGCATTAAGCCTAGAGTGTGAAAGCTGAGTTTCCTTGAGAGCTGCTTGGAAGCCTGATGGTGTGTGAAGTTAGTGAGCCAAATGGAGTTGTTCTCCCACAAGAACCACTCGGCTGATTCTTCTTCAATATGCGCTTCACCAACATGCAGTGTTTCCTTGATTGAATTAGCTCTCACACCAATATTTGCGCCTAGAGCCTTTGTATTGAGGGCTATCTGAAAACGGCTTTTGCTGCTGAAGTTGTCTGTGAATGTGGAGTTGGTGGCATGTGAAACCCGCATGTGGAGCATTGGCTTGTGTGGGAAGCTCACCAAGCTTCATTTCAGTCCTAGGCACTCAAAGGGCATTAAGCCTAGAGTGTGAAAGCTGAGTTTCCTTGAGAGCTGCTTGCAAGTCTGATGGTGTGTGAAGTTAGTGAGCCAAACGGAGTTGTTCTCCCACAAGAACCATTCGGCTGATTCTTCTTCAATATGCGCTTCACAAACATGCAGTGTTTCCTTGATTGAATTAGCTCTCACACCAATATTTGCGCCTAGAGCCTTTGTATTGAGGGCTATCTGAAAACGGCTTTGGCTAGGAAGTTGTCTGTGAATGTGGAGTTGGTGGCATGTGAAACCCGCATGTGGAGCATTGGTTTTTGTGGGAAGCTCACCAAGCTTCATTTCAGTCCTAGGCACTCAAAGGGCATTAAGCCTAGAGTGTGAAAGCTGAGTTTCCTTGAGAGCTGCTTTTATTCCTGATGGTGTGTGAAGTTAGTGAGCCAAATGGAGTTGTTCTCCCACAAGAACCACTCGGCTGATTCTTCTTCAATATGCGCTTCACCAACATGCAGTGTTTCCTTGATTGAATTAGCTCTCAGAAAAATATTTGCGCCTAGACCCTTTGTATTGAGGGCTATCTGAAAACGGCTTTGGCTAGGAAGTTGTCTGTGAATGTGGAGTTGGTGGCATGTGAAACCCGCATGTGGAGCATTGGTTTGTGTGGCAAGCTCACCAAGGTTCATTTCAGTCCTAGGCACTCAAAGGGCATTAAGCTTAGAGTGTGAAAGCTGAGTTTCCTTGAGAGCTGCTTGGAAGCCTGATGGTGTGTGAAGTTAGTGAGCCAAATGGAGTTGTTCTCCCACAAGAACCACTCGGCTGATTCTTCTTCAATATGCGCTTCACCAACATGCAGTGTTTCCTTGATTGAATTAGCTCTCACACCAATATTTGGGCCTAGAGCCTTTGTATTGAGGGCTATCTGAAAACGGCTTTGGCTAGGAAGTTGTCTGTGAATGTGGAGTTGGTGGCATGTGAAACCCGCTTGTGGAGCATTGGTTTGTGTGGAAAGCTCACCAAGCTTCATTTCAGTCCTAGGCACTCAAAGGGCATTAAGCCTAGAGTGTGAAAGCTGAGTTTCCTTGAGAGCTGCTTGGAAGCCTGATGGTGTGTGAAGTTAGTGAGCCAAATGGAGTTGTTCTCCCACAAGAACCACTCGGCTGATTCTTCTTCAATATGCGCTTCACCAACATGCATTGTTTCCTTGATTGAATTAGCTCTCACACCAATATTTGCGCCTAGAGCCTTTGTATTGAGGGCTATCTGAAAACGGCTTTAGCTAGGAAGATGTCTGTGAATGTGGAGTTGGTGGCATGTGAAACCCGCATGTGGAGCATTGGTTTGTGTGGGATGCTCTACCAGATTCGTTCCTAGATAATGCACTCAAAGGGCCTTAAGCCTATAGTGTGAAAGCTGAGTTTCCTTGAGAGCTGCTTGGAAGCCTGATGGTGTGTGAAGTTAGTGAGCCAAATGGAGTTGTTCTCCCACAAGAACCATTCGGCTGATTCTTCTTCAATATGCGCTTCACCAACATGCAGTGTTTCCTTGATTGAATTAGCTCTCACAAAAATATTTGCGCCTAGACCCTTTGTATTGAGGGCTATCTGAAAACGGCTTTAGCTAGGAAGTTGTCTGTGAATGTGGAGTTGGTGGCATGTGAAACCCGCATGTGGAGCATTGGTTTTTGTGGGAAGCTCACCAAGCTTCATTTCAGTCCTAGGCACTCAAAGGGCATTAAGCCTAGAGTGTGAAAGCTGAGTTTCCTTGAGAGCTGCTTGGAAGCCTGATGGTGTGTGAAGTTAGTGAGCCAAATGGAGTTGTTCTCCCACAAGAACCACTCGGCTGATTCTTCTTCAATATGCGCTTCACCAACATGCAGTGTTTCCTTGATTGAATTAGCTCTCACACCAATATTTCTGCCTAGAGCCTTTGTATTGAGGGCTATCTGAAAACGGCTTTGGCTAGGAAGTTGTCTGTGAATGTGGAGTTGGTGGCATGTGAAACCCGCATGTGGAGCATTGGTTTGTGTGGGATGCTCTACCAGGTTCGTTCCTAGATAATGCCCTCAAAGGGCATTAAGCCTAGAGTGTGAAAGCTGAGTTTCCTTGACAGCTGCTTGGAAGCCTGATGGTGTGTGAAGTTAGTGAGCCAAATGGAGTTGTTCTCCCACAAGAACCACTCGGCTGATTCTTCTTCAATATGTGCTTCACCAACATGCAGTGTTTCCTTGATTGAATTTGCTCTCACACCAATATTTGGGCCTAGACCCTTTGTATTGAGGGCTATCTGAAAACGGCTTTAGCTATGAAGTTGTCTGTGAATGTGGAGTTGGTGGCATGTGAAACCCGCACGTGGAGCATTGGTTTGTGTGGGAAGCTCACCAAGCTTCATTTCAGTCCTAGGCACTCAAAGGGCATTAAACCTAGAGTGTGAAAGCTGAGTTTCCTTGAGAGCTGCTTGGAAGCCTGATGGTGTGTGAAGTTAGTGAGCCAAATGGAGTTGTTCTCCCACAAGAACCACTCGGCTGATTCTTCTTCAATATGCGCTTCACCAACATGCAGTGTTTCCTTGATTGAATTAGCTCTCACACCAATATTTGGGCCTAGACCCTTTGTATTGAGGGCTATCTGAAAACGGCTTTAGCTAGTAAGTTGTCTGTGAATGAGGAGTTGGTGGCATGTGAAATCCGCATGTGGAGCATTGGTTTTTGTGGGAAGCTCACCAAGCTTCATTTCAGTCCTAGGCACTCAAAGGGCATTAAGCCTAGAGTGTGAAAGCTGAGTTTCCTTGAGAGCTGCTTGGAAGCCTGATGATGTGTGAAGTTAGTGAGCCAAATGGAGTTGTTCTCCCACAAGAAGCACTCGGCTGATTCTTCTTCAATATGCGCGTCACCAACATGCAGTGTTTCCTTGATTGAATTAGCTCTCACACCAATATTTGCGCCTAGAGCCTTTGTATTTTGGGCTATCTGAAAACGGCTTGGCGCTGAAGTTGTCTGTGAATGTGGAGTTAGTGGCATGTGAAACTCGCATGTGGAGCATTGGTTTGTGTGGGAAGCTCACCAAGGTTCACTTCAATCCTAGGCACTCAAAGGGCATTAAGCTTAGAGTGTGAAAGCTGAGTTTCCTTGAGAGCTGCTTGGAAGCCTGATGGTGTGTGAAGTTAGTGAGCCAAATGGAGTTGTTCTCCCACAAGAACCACTCGGCTGATTCTTCTTCAATATGCGCTTCACCAACATGCAGTGTTTCCTTTATTGAATTAGCTCTCACACCAATATTTGGGCCTAGAGCCTTTGTATTGAGGGCTATCTGAAAACGACTTTAGCTAGGAAGTTGTCTGTGAATGTGTTTTGGTGGCATGTGAAACCCGCATGTGGAGCATTGGTTTGTGTGGGAAGCTCACCAAGGCTCATTTCAGTCCTAGGCACTCAAAGGGCATTAAGCCTACAGTGTGAAAGCTGAGTTTCGTTGAGAGCTGCTTGGAAGCCTGATGGTGTGTGAAGTTAGTGAGCCAAATGGAGTTGTTCTCCCACAAGAACCACTCGGCTGATTCTTCTTCAATATGCGCTTCACCAACATGCAGTGTTTCCTTGATTGAATTAGCTCTAACACCAATATTTGCGCCTAGAGCCTCTATATTGAGGGCTATCTGAAAACGGCTTTAGCTAGTAAGTTGTCTGTGAATGTGGAGTTGGTGGCATGTGAAACCCGCATGTGGAGCATTGGTTTTTGTGGGAAGCTCACCAAGCTTCATTTCAGTCCTAGGCACTCAAAGGGCATTAAGCCTAGAGTGTGAAAGCTGAGTTTCCTTGAGAGCTGCTTGGAAGCCTGATGATGTGTGAAGTTAGTGAGCCAAATGGAGTTGTTCTCCCACAAGAACCACTCGGCTGATTCTTCTTCAATATGTGCTTCACCAACATGCAGTGTTTCCTTGATTGAATTAGCTCTCACACCAATATTTGGGCCTAGAGCCTTTGTATTGAGGGCTATCTGAAAATGGCTTTGGCTAGGAAGTTGTCTGTGAATGAGGAGTTGGTGGCATGTGAAACCCGCATGTGGAGCATTGGTTTGTGTGGGATGCTCTACCAGGTTCGTTCCTAGATAATGCACTCAAAGGGCATTAAGCCTAGAGTGTGAAAGCTGAGTTTCCTTGAGAGCTGCTTGGAAGCCTGATGGTGTGTGAAGTTAGTGAGCCAAATGGAGTTGTTCTCCCACAAGAACCACTCGGCTGATTGTTCCTCAATATGCGCTTCACCAACATGCCATGTTTCCTTGATTGAATTAGCTCTCACACCAATATTTGCGCCTAGAGCCTTTGTATTGAGGGCTATCTGAAAACGGCTTTGGCTAGGAAGTTGTCTGTGAATGTGGAGTTGGTGGCATGTGAAACCCGCATGTGGAGCATTGGTTTGTGTGGGAAGCTCACCAAGCTTCATTTCAGTCCTAGGCACTCAAAGGGCATTAAGCCTAGAGTGTGAAAGCTGAGTTTCCTTGAGAGCTGCTTGGAAGGCTGATGGTGTGTGAAGTTAGTGAGCCAAATGGAGTTGTTCTCCCACAAGAACCACTCGGCTGATTCTTCTTCAATATGCGCTTCACCAACATGCAGCGTTTCCTTGATTGAATTAGCTCTCACACCAATATTTGGGCCTAGAGCCTTTGTATTGAGGGCTATCAGAAAACGGCTTTGGCGCTGAAGTTGTCTGTGAATGTGGAGTTGGTGGCATGTGAAACCCGCATGTGGAGCATTGGTTTGTGTGGGATGCTCTACCAGGTTCGTTCCTAGATAATGCACTCAAAGGGCATTAAGCCTAGAGTGTGAAAGCTGAGTTTCCTTGAGAGCTGCTTGGAAGCCTGATGGTGTGTGAAGTTAGTGAGCCAAATGGAGTTGTTCTCCCACAAGAACCACTCGGCTGATTCTTCTTCAATATGCGCTTCACCAACATGCAGTGTTTCCTTGATTGAATTAGCTCGCACACCAATATTTGTGCCTAGAGCCTTTGTATTGAGGGCTATCTGAAAACGGCTTTGGCTAGGAAGTTGTCTGTGAATGTGGAGTTGGTGGCATGTGAAACCCGCATGTGGAACATTGGTTTGTGTGGGAAGCTCACCAAGCTTCATTTGAGTCCTAGGCACTCAAAGGGCATTAAGCCTAGAGTGTGAAAGCTGAGTTTCCTTGAGAGCTGCTTGGAAGCCTGATGGTGTGTGAAGTTAGTGAGCCAAATGGAGTTGTTCTCCCACAAGAACCACTCGGCTGATTCTTCTTCAATATGCGCTTCACCAACATGCAGTGTTTCCTTGGTTGAATTAGCTCTCACACCAATATTTGTGCCTAGACCCTTTGTATTGAGGGCTATCTGAAAACGGCTTTAGCTAGGAAGTTGTCTGTGAATGTGGACTTGGTGGCATGTGAAACCCGCATGTGGAGCATTGGTTTGTGTGGGAAGCTCACCAAGCTTCATTTAAGCCCTAGGCACTCAAAGGGCATTAAGCCTAGAGTGTGAAAGCTGAGTTTCCTTGAGAGCTGCTTGGAAGCCTGATGGTGCGTGAAGTTAGTGAGCCAAATGGAGTTGTTCTCCCACAAGAACCACTCGGCTGATTCTTCTTCAATATGCTCTTCACCAACATGCAGTGTTTCCTTGATTGAATTAGCTCTCACAAAAATATTTGCGCCTAGACCCTTTGTATTGAGGGCTATCTGAAAACGGCTTTAGCTAGGAAGTTGTCTGTGAATGTGTTTTGGTGGCATGTGAAACCCGCATGTGGAGCATTGGTTTTTGTGGGAAGCTCACCAAGCTTCATATCAGTCCTAGGCACTCAAAGGGCATTAAGCCTAGAGTGTGAAAGCTGAGTTTCCTTGAGAGCTGCTTGGAAAGCTGATGGTGTGTGAAGTTAGTGAGCCTAATGGAGTTGTTCTCCCACAAGAACCACTCGGCTGATTCTTCTTCAATATGCGCTTCACCAACATGCAGCGTTTCCTTGATTGAATTAGCTCTCACACCAATATTTGGGCCTAGAGCCTTTGTATTGAGGGCTATCAGAAAACGGCTTTGGCGCTGAAGTTGTCTGTGAATGTGGAGTTGGTGGCATGTGAAACCCGCATGTGGAGCATTGGTTTGTGTGGGATGCTCTACCAGGTTCGTTCCTAGATAATGCACTCAAAGGGCATTAAGCCTAGAGTGTGAAAGCTGAGTTTCCTTGAGAGCTGCTTGGAAGCCTGATGGTGTGTGAAGTTAGTGAGCCAAATGGAGTTGTTCTCCCACAAGAACCACTCGGCTGATTCTTCTTCAATATGCGCTTCACCAACATGCAGTGTTTCCTTGATTGAATTAGCTCTCACACCAATATTTGGGCCTAGAGCCTTTGTATTGAGGGCTATCTGAAAACGGCTTTGGCGCTGAAGTTGTCTGTGAATGTGGAGTTGTTGGCATGTGAAACCCGCATGTGGAACATTGGTTTGTGTGGGAAGCTCACCAAGCTTCATTTCAGTCCTAGGCACTCAAAGGGCATTAAGCCTAGAGTGTGAAAGCTGAGTTTCCTTGAGAGCTGCTTGGAAGCCTGATGGTGTGTGAAGTTAGTGAGCCAAATGGAGTTGTTCTCCCACAAGAACCACTCGGCTGATTCTTCTTCAATATGTGCTTCACCAACATGCAGTGTTTCCTTGATTGAATTAGCTCTCACACCAATATTTGGGCCTAGAGCCTTTGTATTGAGGGCTATCTGAAAACGGCTTTGGCTAGGAAGTTGTCTGTGAATGTGGAGTTGGTGGCATGTGAAACCCGCATGTGGAGCATTGGTTTGTGTGGGAAGCTCACCAAGGTTCATTTCAGTCCTAGGCACTCATAGGGCATTAAGCCTAGAGTGTGAAAGCTGAGTTTCCTTGAGAGCTGCTTGGAAGCCTGATGGTGTGTGAAGTTAGTGAGCCAAATGGAGTTGTTCTCCCACAAGAACCACTCGGCTGATTCTTATTCAATATGCGCTTCACCAACATGCAGTGTTTCCTTGGTTGAATTAGCTCTCACACCAATATTTGTGCCTAGAGCCTTTGTATTGAGGGCTATCTGAAAACGACTTTAGCTAGGAAGTTGTCTGTGAATGTGGAGTTGGTGGCATGTGAAACCCGCATGTGGAGCATTGGTTTGTGTGGCATGCTCTACCAGGTTCGTTCCTAGATAATGCACTCAAAGGGCATTAAGCCTAGCGTGTGAAAGCTGAGTTTCCTTGAGAGCTGCTTGGAAGCCTGATGGTGTGTGAAGTTAGTGAGCCAAATGGAGTTGTTCTCCCACAAGAACCACTCGGCTGATTCTTCTTCAATATGTGCTTCACCAACATGCAGTGTTTCCTTGATTGAATTAGCTCGCACACCAATATTTGGGCCTAGAGCCTTTGTATTGAGGGCTATCTGAAAACGGCTTTGGCGCTGAAGTTGTCTGTGAATGTGGAGTTGGTGGCATGTGAAACCCGCATGTGGAACATTGGTTTGAGTGGGAAGCTCACCAAGCTTCATTTCAGTCCTAGGCACTCAAAGGGCATTAAGCCTAGAGTGTGAAAGCTGAGTTTCCTTGAGAGCTGCTTGGAAGCCTGATGGTGTGTGAAGTTAGTGAGCCAAATGGAGTTGTTCTCCCACAAGAACCACTCGGCTGATTCTTCTTCAATATGCGCTTCACCAACATGCAGTGTTTCCTTGGTTGAATTAGCTCTCACACCAATATTTGTGCCTAGACCCTTTGTATTGAGGGCTATCTGAAAACGGCTTTAGCTAGGAAGTTGTCTGTGAATGTGGACTTGGTGGCATGTGAAACCCGCATGTGGAGCATTGGTTTGTGTGGGAAGCTCACCAAGCTTCATTTAAGCCCTAGGCACTCAAAGGGCATTAAGCCTAGAGTGTGAAAGCTGAGTTTCCTTGAGAGCTGCTTGGAAGCCTGATGGTGCGTGAAGTTAGTGAGCTAAATGGAGTTGTTCTCCCACAAGAACCACTCGGCTGATTCTTCTTCAATATGCGCTTCACCAACATGCAGTGTTTTCTTGATTGAATTAGCTCTCACAAAAATATTTGCGCCTAGACCCTTTGTATTGAGGGCTATCTGAAAACGGCTTTAGCTAGGAAGTTGTCTGTGAATGTGTTTTGGTGGCATGTGAAACCCGCATGTGGAGCATTGGTTTTTGTGGGAAGCTCACCAAGCTTCATTTCAGTCCTAGGCACTCAAAGGGCATTAAGCCTAGAGTGTGAAAGCTGAGTTTCCTTGAGAGCTGCTTGGAAGCCTGATGGTGTGTGAAGTTAGTGAGCCAAATGGAGTTGTTCTCCCACAAGAACCACTCGGCTGATTCTTCTTCAATATGCGCTTCACCAACATGCAGTGTTTCCTTGATTGAATTAGCTCTCACACCAATATTTGGGCCTAGAGCCTTTGTATTGAGGACTATCTGAAAAAGGCGTTAGCTAGGAAGTTGTCTGTGAATGTGGAGTTGGTGGCATGTGAAACCCGCATGTGGAGCATTGGTTTGTGTGGGAAGCTCACCAAGCTTCATATCAGTCCTAGGCACTCAAAGGGCATTAAGCCTAGAGTGTGAAAGCTGAGTTTCCTTGAGAGCTGCTTGGAAAGCTGATGGTGTGTGAAGTTAGTGAGCCTAATGGAGTTGTTCTCCCACAAGAACCACTCGGCTGATTCTTCTTCAATATGCGCTTCACCAACATGCAGTGTTTCCTTGATTGAATTAGCTCTCACACCAATATTTGGGCCTAGAGCCTTTGTATTGAGGGCTATCAGAAAACGGCTTTGGCGCTGAAGTTGTCTGTGAATGTGGAGTTGGTGGCATGTGAAACCCGCATGTGGAGCATTGGTTTGTGTGGGATGCTCTACCAGGTTCGTTCCTAGATAATGCACTCAAAGGGCATTAAGCCTAGAGTGTGAAAGCTGAGTTTCCTTGAGAGCTGCTTGGAAGCCTGATGGTGTGTGAAGTTAGTGAGCCAAATGGAGTTGTTCTCCCACAAGAACCACTCGGCTGATTCTTCTTCAATATGCGCTTCACCAACATGCAGTGTTTCCTTGATTGAATTAGCTCTCACACCAATATTTGGGCCTAGAGCCTTTGTATTGAGGGCTATCTGAAAACGGCTTTGGCTAGGAAGTTGTCTGTGAATGTGGACTTGGTGGCATGTGAAACCCGCATGTGGAACATTGGTTTGTGTGGGAAGCTCACCAAGCTTCATTTCAGTCCTAGGCACTCAAAGGGCATTAAGCCTAGAGTGTGAAAGCTGAGTTTCCTTGAGAGCTGCTTGGAAGCCTGATGGTGTGTGAAGTTAGTGAGCCAAATGGAGTTGTTCTCCCACAAGAACCACTCGGCTGATTCTTCTTCAATATGCGCTTCACCAACATGCAGTGTTTCCTTGATTGAATTAGCTCTCACACCAATATTTGGGCCTAGAGCCTTTGTATTGAGGGCTGTCTGAAAACGGCTTTGGCTAGGAAGTTGTCTGTGAATGTGGAGTTGGTGGCATGTGAAACCCGCATGTGGAGCATTGGTTTGTGTGGGAAGCTCACCAAGGTTCATTTCAGTCCTAGGCACTCATAGGGCATTAAGCCTAGAGTGTGAAAGCTGAGTTTCCTTGAGAGCTGCTTGGAAGCCTGATGGTGTGTGAAGTTAGTGAGCCAAATGGAGTTGTTCTCCCACAAGAACCACTCGGCTGATTCTTATTCAATATGCGCTTCACCAACATGCAGTGTTTCCTTGGTTGAATTAGCTCTCACACCAATATTTGTGCCTAGAGCCTTTGTATTGAGGACTATCTGAAAACGACTTTAGCTAGGAAGTTGTCTGTGAATGTGGAGTTGGTGGCATGTGAAACCCGCATGTGGAGCATTGGTTTGTGTGGGAAGCTCACCAAGCTTCATTTCAGCCCTAGGCACTCAAAGGGCATTAAGCCTAGAGTGTGAAAGCTGAGTTTCCTTGAGAGCTGCTTGGAAGCCTGATGGTGTGTGAAGTTAGTGAGCCAAATGGAGTTGTTCTCCCACAAGAACCACTCGGCTGATTCTTCTTCAATATGTGCTTCACCAACATGCAGTGTTTCCTTGATTGAATTAGCTCTCACAAAAATATTTGCGCCTAGACCCTTTGTATTGAGTGCTATCTGAAAACGGCTTTAGCTAGGAAGTTGTCTGTGAATGTGTTTTGGTGGCATGTGAAACCCGCATGTGGAGCATTGGTTTTTGTGTGGGAAGCTCACCAAGCTTCATTTCAGTCCTAGGCACTCAAAGGGCATTAAGCCTAGAGTGTGAAAGCTGAGTTTCCTTGAGAGCTGCTTTTATTCCTGATGATGTGTGAAGTTAGTGAGCCAAATGGAGTTGTTCTCCCACAAGAACCACTCGGCTGATTCTTCTTCAATATGCGCTTCACCAACATGCAGTGTTTCCTTGATTGAATTAGCTCTCACACCAATATTTGGGCCTAGAGCCTTTGTATTGAGGGCTATCTGAAAAAGGCTTTAGCTAGGAAGTTGTCTGTGAATGTGGAGTTGGTGGCATGTGAAACCCGCATGTGGAGCATTGGTTTGTGTGGGAAGCTCACCAAGCTTCATATCAGTCCTAGGCACTCAAAGGGCATTAAGCCTAGAGTGTGAAAGCTGAGTTTCCTTGAGAGCTGCTTGGAAAGCTGATGGTGTGTGAAGTTAGTGAGCCAAATGGAGTTGTTCTCCCACAAGAACCACTCGGCTGATTCTTCTTCAATATGCACTTCACCAACATGCAGTGTTTCCTTGATTGAATTAGCTCTCACACCAATATTTGCGCCTAGAGCCTTTGTATTGAGGGCTACCTGAAAACAGCTTTGGCGCTGAAGTTGTCTGTGAATGAGGAGTTGGTGGCATGTGAAACCTGCATGTGAAGCATTGGTTTGTGTGGGATGCTCTACCAGGTTCGTTCCTAGATAATGCACTCAAAGGGCATTAAGCCTAGAGTGTGAAAGCTGAGTTTCCTTGAAAGCTGCTTGGAAGCCTGATGGTGTGTGAAGTTAGTGAGCCAAATGGAGTTGTTCTCCCACAAGAACCACTCGGCTGATTGTTCCTCAATATGCGCTTCACCAACATGCCATGTTTCCTTGGTTGAATTAGCTCTCACACCAATATTTGGGCCTAGAGCCTTTGTATTGAGGGCTATCTGAAAACGGCGTTGGCGCTGAAGTTGTCTGTGAATGTGGAGTTGGTGGCATGTGAAACCCGCATGTGGAGCATTGGTTTGTGTGGGAAGCTCACCAAGCTTCATTTGAGTCCTAGGCACTCAAAGGGCATTAAGCCTAGAGTGTGAAAGCTAAGTTTCCTTGAGAGCTGCTTGGAAGGCTGATGGTGTGTGAAGTTAGTGAGCCAAATGGAGTTGTTCTCCCACAAGAACCACTCGGCTGATTCTTCTTCAATATGCGCTTCACCAACATGCAGTGTTTCCTTGATTGAATTAGCTCTCACACCAATATTTGCGCCTAGAGCCTTTGTATTGAGGGCTATCTGAAAACGGCTTTGTCTAGTACGTTGTCTGTGGATGAGGAGTTGGTGGCATGTGAAACCCGCACGTGGAGCATTGGTTTGTGTGGGAAGCTCACCAAGCTTCATTTCAGTCCTAGGCACTCAAAGGGCATTAAGCCTAGAGTGTGAAAGCTAAGTTTCCTTGAGAGCTGCTTGGAAGCCTGATGGTGTGTGAAGTTAGTGAGCCAAATGGAGTTGTTCTCCCACAAGAACCACTCGGCTGATTCTTCTTCAATATGCGCTTCACCAACATGCAGTGTTTCCTTGATTGAATTAGCTCTCACACCAATATTTGGGCCTAGAGCCTTTGTATTGAGGGCTATCTGAAAACGGCTTTGGCGCTGAAGTTGTCTGTGAATGTGGAGTTGGTGGCATGTGAAACCCGCATGTGGAGCATTGGTTTTTGTTGGATGCTCTACCAGGTTCGTTCCTAGATAATGCACTCAAAGGGCATTAAGCCTAGAGTGTGAAAGCTGAGTTTCCTTGAGAGCTGCTTGGAAGCCTGATGGTGTGTGAAGTTAGTGAGCCAAATGGAGTTGTTCTCCCACAAGAACCACTCGGCTGATTCTTCTTCAATATGTGCTTCACCAACATGCAGTGTTTCCTTGATTGAATTAGCTCTCACACCAATATTTGCGCCTAGAGCCTTTGCATTGAGGGCTATCTGAAAACGGCTTTGGCGGTGAAGTTGTC
This sequence comes from Ochotona princeps, assembly GCF_030435755.1. NCBI lineage: Eukaryota > Metazoa > Chordata > Mammalia > Lagomorpha > Ochotonidae > Ochotona > Ochotona princeps. The sequence continues at coordinate 41,361 of NW_026700679.1, forward strand.
TGTGAATGTGGAGTTGGTGGCATGTGAAACCCGCATGTGGAACATTGGTTTGTGTGGGAAGCTCACCAAGCTTCATTTCAGTCCTAGGCACTCAAAGGGCATTAAGCCTAGAGTGTGAAAGCTGAGTTTCCTTGAGAGCTGCTTGGAAGCCTGATGGTGTGTGAAGTTAGTGAGCCAAATGGAGTTGTTCTCCCACAAGAACCACTCGGCTGATTCTTCTTCAATATGCGCTTCACCAACATGCAGTGTTTCCTTGGTTGAATTAGCTCTCACACCAATATTTGTGCCTAGACCCTTTGTATTGAGGGCTATCTGAAAACGGCTTTAGCTAGGAAGTTGTCTGTGAATGTGGACTTGGTGGCATGTGAAACCCGCATGTGGAGCATTGGTTTGTGTGGGAAGCTCACCAAGCTTCATTTAAGCCCTAGGCACTCAAAGGGCATTAAGCCTAGAGTGTGAAAGCTGAGTTTCCTTGAGAGCTGCTTGGAAGCCTGATGGTGCGTGAAGTTAGTGAGCCAAATGGAGTTGTTCTCCCACAAGAACCACTCGGCTGATTCTTCTTCAATATGCGCTTCACCAACATGCAGTGTTTCCTTGATTGAATTAGCTCTCACAAAAATATTTGCGCCTAGACCCTTTGTATTGAGGGCTATCTGAAAACGGCTTTGGCTAGGAAGTTGTCTGTGAATGTGTTTTGGTGGCATGTGAAACCCGCATGTGGAGCATTGGTTTTTGTGGGAAGCTCACCAAGCTTCATTTCAGTCCTAGGCACTCAAAGGGCATTAAGCCTAGAGTGTGAAAGCTGAGTTTCCTTGAGAGCTGCTTGGAAGCCTGATGGTGTGTGAAGTTAGTGAGCCAAATGGAGTTGTTCTCCCACAAGAACCACTCGGCTGATTCTTCTTCAATATGCGCTTCACCAACATGCAGTGTTTCCTTGATTGAATTAGCTCTCACACCAATATTTGGGCCTAGAGCCTTTGTATTGAGGACTATCTGAAAAAGGCTTTAGCTAGGAAGTTGTCTGTGAATGTGGAGTTGGTGGCATGTGAAACCCGCATGTGGAGCATTGGTTTGTGTGGGAAGCTCACCAAGCTTCATATCAGTCCTAGGCACTCAAAGGGCATTAAGCCTAGAGTGTGAAAGCTGAGTTTCCTTGAGAGCTGCTTGGAAAGCTGATGGTGTGTGAAGTTAGTGAGCCTAATGGAGTTGTTCTCCCACAAGAACCACTCGGCTGATTCTTCTTCAATATGCGCTTCACCAACATGCAGCGTTTCCTTGATTGAATTAGCTCTCACACCAATATTTGGGCCTAGAGCCTTTGTATTGAGGGCTATCAGAAAACGGCTTTGGCGCTGAAGTTGTCTGTGAATGTGGACTTGGTGGCATGTGAAACCCGCATGTGGAGCATTGGTTTGTGTGGGATGCTCTACCAGGTTCGTTCCTAGATAATGCACTCAAAGGGCATTAAGCCTAGAGTGTGAAAGCTGAGTTTCCTTGAGAGCTGCTTGGAAGCCTGATGGTGTGTGAAGTTAGTGAGCCAAATGGAGTTGTTCTCCCACAAGAACCACTCGGCTGATTGTTCCTCAATATGCGCTTCACCAACATGCCATGTTTCCTTGGTTGAATTAGCTCTCACACCAATATTTGGGCCTAGAGCCTTTGTATTGAGGGCTACCTGAAAACGGCGTTGGCGCTGAAGTTGTCTGTGAATGTGGAGTTGGTGGCATGTGAAACCCGCATGTGGAGCATTGGTTTGTGTGGGAAGCTCACCAAGCTTCATTTGAGTCCTAGGCACTCAAAGGGCATTAAGCCTAGAGTGTGAAAGCTAAGTTTCCTTGAGAGCTGCTTGGAAGGCTGATGGTGTGTGAAGTTAGTGAGCCAAATGGAGTTGTTCTCCCACAAGAACCACTCGGCTGATTCTTCTTCAATATGCGCTTCACCAACATGCAGTGTTTCCTTGATTGAATTAGCTCTCACACCAATATTTGCGCCTAGAGCCTTTGTATTGAGGGCTATCTGAAAACGGCTTTGTCTAGTACGTTGTCTGTGGATGAGGAGTTGGTGGCATGTGAAACCCGCACGTGGAGCATTGGTTTGTGTGGGAAGCTCACCAAGCTTCATTTCAGTCCTAGGCACTCAAAGGGCATTAAGCCTAGAGTGTGAAAGCTAAGTTTCCTTGAGAGCTGCTTGGAAGCCTGATGGTGTGTGAAGTTAGTGAGCCTAATGGAGTTGTTCTCCCACAAGAACCACTCGGCTGATTCTTCTTCAATATGCGCTTCACCAACATGCAGTGTTTCCTTGATTGAATTAGCTCTCACACCAATATTTGGGCCTAGAGCCTTTGTATTGAGGGCTATCTGAAAACGGCTTTGGCGCTGAAGTTGTCTGTGAATGTGGAGTTGGTGGCATGTGAAACCCGCATGTGGAGCATTGGTTTTTGTTGGATGCTCTACCAGGTTCGTTCCTAGATAATGCACTCAAAGGGCATTAAGCCTAGAGTGTGAAAGCTGAGTTTCCTTGAGAGCTGCTTGGAAGCCTGATGGTGTGTGAAGTTAGTGAGCCAAATGGAGTTGTTCTCCCACAAGAACCACTCGGCTGATTCTTCTTCAATATGTGCTTCACCAACATGCAGTGTTTCCTTGATTGAATTAGCTATCACACCAATATTTGCGCCTAGAGCCTTTGCATTGAGGGCTATCTGAAAACGGCTTTGGCGGTGAAGTTGTCTGTGAATGTGGAGTTGGTGGCATGTGAAACCCGCTTGTGGAGCTTTGGTTTGTGTGGGAAGCTCACCAAGCTTCATTTCAGTCCTAGGCACTCAAAGGGCATTAAGCCTAGAGTGTGAAAGCTGAGTTTCCTTGAGAGCTGCTTGGAAGCCTGATGGTGCGTGAAGTTAGTGAGCCAAATGGAGTTGTTCTCCCACAAGAACCACTCGGCTGATTCTTCTTCAATATGCGCTTCACCAACATGCAGTGTTTCCTTGGTTGAATTAGCTCTCACACCAATATTTGTGCCTAGACCCTTTGTATTGAGGGCTATCTGAAAACGGCTTTAGCTAGGAAGTTGTCTGTGAATGTGGACTTGGTGGCATGTGAAACCCGCATGTGGAGCATTGGTTTGTGTGGGAAGCTCACCAAGCTTCATTTAAGCCCTAGGCACTCAAAGGGCATTAAGCCTAGAGTGTGAAAGCTGAGTTTCCTTGAGAGCTGCTTGGAAGCCTGATGGTGCGTGAAGTTAGTGAGCCAAATGGAGTTGTTCTCCCACAAGAACCACTCGGCTGATTCTTCTTCAATATGCGCTTCACCAACATGCAGTGTTTCCTTGATTGAATTAGCTCTCACAAAAATATTTGCGCCTAGACCCTTTGTATTGAGGGCTATCTGAAAACGGCTTTAGCTAGGAAGTTGTCTGTGAATGTGTTTTGGTGGCATGTGAAACCCGCATGTGGAGCATTGGTTTTTGTGGGAAGCTCACCAAGCTTCATTTCAGTCCTAGGCACTCAAAGGGCATTAAGCCTAGAGTGTGAAAGCTGAGTTTCCTTGAGAGCTGCTTGGAAGCCTGATGGTGTGTGAAGTTAGTGAGCCAAATGGAGTTGTTCTCCCACAAGAACCACTCGGCTGATTCTTCTTCAATATGCGCTTCACCAACATGCAGCGTTTCCTTGATTGAATTAGCTCTCACACCAATATTTGGGCCTAGAGCCTTTGTATTGAGGGCTATCAGAAAACGGCTTTGGCGCTGAAGTTGTCTGTGAATGTGGAGTTGGTGGCATGTGAAACCCGCATGTGGAGCATTGGTTTGTGTGGGATGCTCTACCAGGTTCGTTCCTAGATAATGCACTCAAAGGGCATTAAGCCTAGAGTGTGAAAGCTGAGTTTCCTTGAGAGCTGCTTGGAAGCCTGATGGTGTGTGAAGTTAGTGAGCCAAATGGAGTTGTTCTCCCACAAGAACCACTCGGCTGATTCTTCTTCAATATGCGCTTCACCAACATGCAGTGTTTCCTTGATTGAATTAGCTCTCACACCAATATTTGGGCCTAGAGCCTTTGTATTGAGGGCTATCTGAAAACGGCTTTGGCTAGGAAGTTGTCTGTGAATGTGGAGTTGGTGGCATGTGAAACCCGCATGTGGAACATTGGTTTGTGTGGGAAGCTCACCAAGCTTCATTTCAGTCCTAGGCACTCAAAGGGCATTAAGCCTAGAGTGTGAAAGCTGAGTTTCCTTGAGAGCTGCTTGGAAGCCTGATGGTGTGTGAAGTTAGTGAGCCAAATGGAGTTGTTCTCCCACAAGAACCACTCTGCTGATTCTTCTTCAATATGTGCTTCACCAACATGCAGTGTTTCCTTGATTGAATTAGCTCTCACACCAATATTTGGGCCTAGAGCCTTTGTATTGAGGGCTATCTGAAAACGGCTTTGGCTAGGAAGTTGTCTGTGAATGTGGAGTTGGTGGCATGTGAAACCCGCATGTGGAGCATTGGTTTGTGTGGGAAGCTCACCAAGCTTCATTTCACTCCTAGGCACTCATAGGGCATTAAGCCTAGAGTGTGAAAGCTGAGTTTCCTTGAGAGCTGCTTGGAAGCCTGATGGTGTGTGAAGTTAGTGAGCCAAATGGAGTTGTTCTCCCACAAGAACCACTCGGCTGATTCTTATTCAATATGCGCTTCACCAACATGCAGTGTTTCCTTGGTTGAATTAGCTCTCACACCAATATTTGTGACTAGAGCCTTTGTATTGAGGGCTATCTGAAAACGACTTTAGCTAGGAAGTTGTCTGTGAATGTGGAGTTGGTGGCATGTGAAACCCGCATGTGGAGCATTGGTTTGTGTGGGATGCTCTACCAGGTTCGTTCCTAGATAATGCACTCAAAGGGCATTAAGCCTAGCGTGTGAAAGCTGAGTTTCCTTGAGAGCTGCTTGGAAGCCTGATGGTGTGTGAAGTTAGTGAGCCAAATGGAGTTGTTCTCCCACAAGAACCACTCGGCTGATTCTTCTTCAAAATGCGCTTCACCAACATGCAGTGTTTCCTTGATTGAATTAGCTCGCACACCAATATTTGTGCCCTGAGCCTTTGTATTGAGGGCTATCTGAAAACGGCTTTGGCGCTGAAGTTGTCTGTGAATGTGGAGTTGGTGGCATGTGAAACCCGCATGTGGAACATTGGTTTGTGTGGGAAGCTCACCAAGCTTCATTTCAGTCCTAGGCACTCGAAGGGCATTAAGCCTAGAGTGTGAAAGCTGAGTTTCCTTGAGAGCTGCTTGGAAGCCTGATGGTGTGTGAAGTTAGTGAGCCAAATGGAGTTGTTCTCCCACAAGAACCACTCGGCTGATTCTTCTTCAATATGCGCTTCACCAACATGTAGTGTTTCCTTGGTTGAATTAGCTCTCTCACCAATATTTGGGCCTAGACCCTTTGTATTGAGGGCTATCTGAAAACGGCTTTAGCTAGGAAGTTGTCTGTGAATGTGTTTTGGTGGCATGTGAAACCCGCATGTGGAGCATTGGTTTTTGTGGGAAGCTCACCAAGCTTCATTTCAGTCCTAGGCACTCAAAGGGCATTAAGCCTAGAGTGTGAAAGCTGAGTTTCCTTGAGAGCTGCTTGGAAGCCTGATGGTGTGTGAAGTTAGTGAGCCAAATGGAGTTGTTCTCCCACAAGAACCACTCGGCTGATTCTTCTTCAATATGCGCTTCACCAACATGCAGTGTTTCCTTGATTGAATTAGCTCTCACACCAATATTTGGGCCTAGAGCCTTTGTATTGAGGACTATCTGAAAAAGGCTTTAGCTAGGAAGTTGTCTGTGAATGTGGAGTTGGTGGCATGTGAAACCCGCATGTGGAGCATTGGTTTGTGTGGGAAGCTCACCAAGCTTCATATCAGTCCTAGGCACTCAAAGGGCATTAAGCCTAGAGTGTGAAAGCTGAGTTTCCTTGAGAGCTGCTTGGAAAGCTGATGGTGTGTGAAGTTAGTGAGCCTAATGGAGTTGTTCTCCCACAAGAACCACTCGGCTGATTCTTCTTCAATATGCGCTTCACCAACATGCAGCGTTTCCTTGATTGAATTAGCTCTCACACCAATATTTGCGCCTAGAGCCTTTGTATTGAGGGCTATCTGAAAGCGGCTTTGGCGCTGAAGTTGTCTGTGAATGTGGAGTTGGTGGCATGTGAAACCCGCATGTGGAGCATTGGTTTGTGTGGGATGCTCTACCAGGTTCGTTCCTAGATAATGCACTCAAAGGGCATTAAGCCTAGAGTGTGAAAGCTGAGTTTCCTTGAGAGCTGCTTGGAAGCCTGATGGTGTGTGAAGTTAGTGAGCCAAATGGAGTTGTTCTCCCACAAGAACCACTCGGCTGATTCTTCTTCAATATGCGCTTCACCAACATGCAGTGTTTCCTTGATTGAATTAGCTCTCACACCAATATTTGGGCCTAGAGCCTTTGTATTGAGGGCTATCTGAAAACGGCTTTGGCTAGGAAGTTGTCTGTGAATGTGGACTTGGTGGCATGTGAAACCCGCATGTGGAACATTGGTTTGTGTGGGAAGCTCACCAAGCTTCATTTCAGTCCTAGGCACTCAAAGGGCATTAAGCCTAGAGTGTGAAAGCTGAGTTTCCTTGAGAGCTGCTTGGAAGCCTGATGGTGTGTGAAGTTAGTGAGCCAAATGGAGTTGTTCTCCCACAAGAACCACTCGGCTGATTCTTCTTCAATATGTGCTTCACCAACATGCAGTGTTTCCTTGATTGAATTAGCTCTCACACCAATATTTGGGCCTAGAGCCTTTGTATTGAGGGCTATCTGAAAACGGCTTTGGCTAGGAAGTTGTCTGTGAATGTGGAGTTGGTGGCATGTGAAACCCGCATGTGGAGCATTGGTTTGTGTGGGAAGCTCACCAAGGTTCATTTCAGTCCTAGGCACTCATAGGGCATTAAGCCTAGAGTGTGAAAGCTGAGTTTCCTTGAGAGCTGCTTGGAAGCCTGATGGTGTGTGAAGTTAGTGAGCCAAATGGAGTTGTTCTCCCACAAGAACCACTCGGCTGATTCTTATTCAATATGCGCTTCACCAACATGCAGTGTTTCCTTGATTGAATTAGCTCGCACACCAATATTTGTGCCTAGAGGCTTTGTATTGAGGGCTATCTGAAAACGACTTTAGCTAGGAAGTTGTCTGTGAATGTGGAGTTGGTGGCATGTGAAACCCGCATGTGGAGCATTGGTTTGTGTGGGAAGCTCACCAAGCTTCATTTCAGCCCTAGGCACTCAAAGGGCATTAAGCCTAGAGTGTGAAAGCTGAGTTTCCTTGAGAGCTGCTTGGAAGCCTGATGGTGCGTGAAGTTAGTGAGCCAAATGGAGTTGTTCTCCCACAAGAACCACTCGGCTGATTCTTCTTCGATATGTGCTTCACCAACATGCAGTGTTTCCTTGATTGAATTAGCTCTCACAAAAATATTTGCGCCTAGACCCTTTGTATTGAGTGCTATCTGAAAACGGCTTTAGCTAGGAAGTTGTCTGTGAATGTGTTTTGGTGGCATGTGAAACCCGCATGTGGAGCATTGGTTTTTGTGTGGGAAGCTCACCAAGCTTCATTTCAGTCCTAGGCACTCAAAGGGCATTAAGCCTAGAGTGTGAAAGCTGAGTTTCCTTGAGAGCTGCTTGGAAAGCTGATGGTGTGTGAAGTTAGTGAGCCTAATGGAGTTGTTCTCCCACAAGAACCACTCGGCTGATTCTTCTTCAATATGCGCTTCACCAACATGCAGTGTTTCCTTGATTGAATTAGCTCTCACACCAATATTTGGGCCTAGAGCCTTTGTATTGAGGGCTATCTGAAAAAGGCTTTAGCTAGGAAGTTGTCTGTGAATGTGGAGTTGGTGGCATGTGAAACCCGCATGTGGAGCATTGGTTTGTGTGGGAAGTTCACCAAGCTTCATATCAGTCCTAGGCACTCAAAGGGCATTAAGCCTAGAGTGTGAAAGCTGAGTTTCCTTGAGAGCTGCTTGGAAAGCTGATGGTGTGTGAAGTTAGTGAGCCAAATGGAGTTGTTCTCCCACAAGAACCACTCGGCTGATTCTTCTTCAATATGCGCTTCACCAACATGCAGTGTTTCCTTGATTGAATTAGCTCTCACAAAAATATTTGCGCCTAGAGCCTTTGTATTGAGGGCTATCTGAAAACGGCTTTGGCGGTGAAGTTGTCTGTGAATGTGGAGTTGGTGGCATGTGAAACCCGCATGTGGAGCATTGGTTTGTGTGGGAAGCTCACCAAGCTTCATTTCAGCCCTAGGCACTCAAAGGGCATTAAGCCTAGAGTGTGAAAGCTGAGTTTCCTTGAGAGCTGCTTGGAAGCCTGATGGTGCGTGAAGTTAGTGAGCCAAATGGAGTTGTTCTCCCACAAGAACCACTCGGCTGATTCTTCTTCAATATGCGCTTCACCAACATGCAGTGTTTCCTTGATTGAATTAGCTCTCACAAAAATATTTGCGCCTAGAGCCTTTGTATTGAGGGCTATCTGAAAACGGCTTTAGCTAGGAAGTTGTCTGTGAATGTGTTTTGGTGGCATGTGAAACCCGCATGTGGAGCATTGGTTTTTGTGGGAAGCTCACCAAGCTTCATTTGAGTCCTAGGCACTCAAAGGGCATTAAGCCTAGAGTGTGAAAGCTAAGTTTCCTTGAGAGCTGCTTGGAAGCCTGATGGTGTGTGAAGTTAGTGAGCCAAATGGAGTTGTTCTCCCACAAGAACCACTCGGCTGATTCTTCTTCAATATGCGCTTCACCAACATGCAGTGTTTCCTTGATTGAATTAGCTCTCACACCAATATTTGCGCCTAGAGCCTTTGTATTGAGGGCTATCTGAAAACGGCTTTGTCTAGTAAGTTGTCTGTGGATGTGGAGTTGGTGGCATGTGAAACCCGCACGTGGAGCATTGGTTTGTGTGGGAAGCTCACCAAGCTTCATTTCCGTCCTAGGCACTCAAAGGGCATTAAGCCTAGAGTGTGAAAGCTGAGTTTCCTTGAGAGCTGCTTGGAAGCCTGATGGTGTGTGAAGTTAGTGAGCCAAATGGAGTTGTTCTCCCACAAGAACCACTCGGCTGATTCTTCTTCAATATGCGCTTCACCAACATGCAGTGTTTCCTTGATTGAATTAGCTCTCACACCAATATTTGGGCCTAGAGCCTTTGTATTGAGGGCTATCTGAAAACGGCTTTGGCGCTGAAGTTGTCTGTGAATGTGGAGTTGGTGGCATGTGAAACCCGCATGTGGAGCATTGGTTTTTGTTGGATGCTCTACCAGGTTCGTTCCTAGATAATGCACTCAAAGGGCATTAAGCCTAGAGTGTGAAAGCTGAGTTTCCTTGAGAGCTGCTTGGAAGCCTGATGGTGTGTGAAGTTAGTGAGCCAAATGGAGTTGTTCTCCCACAAGAACCACTCGGCTGATTCTTCTTCAATATGCGCTTCAGCAACATGCAGTGTTTCCTTGATTGAATTTGCTCTCACACCAATATTTGGGCCTAGAGCCTTTGTATTGAGGGCTATCTGAAAACGGCTTTGGCGCTGAAGTTGTCTGTGAATGTGGAGTTGGTGGCATGTGAAACCCGCATGTGGAGCATTGGTTTGTGTGGGAAGCTCACCAAGCTTCATTTCAGTCCTAGGCACTCATAGGGCATTAAGCCTAGAGTGTGAAAGCTGAGTTTCCTTGAAAGCTGCTTGGAAGCCTGATGGTGTGTGAAGTTAGTGAGCCAAATGGAGTTGTTCTCCCACAAGAACCACTCGGCTGATTCTTCTTCAATATGCGCTTCACCAACATGCAGTGTTTCCTTGATTGAATTAGCTCTCACACCAATATTTGCGCCTAGAGCCTTTGTATTGAGGGGTACCTGAAAACAGCTTTGGAGCTGAAGTTGTCTGTGAATGAGGAGTTGGTGGCATGTGAAACCTGCATATGAAGCATTGGTTTGTGTGGGATGCTCTACCAGGTTCGTTCCTATATAAAGCACTCAAAGGGCATTAAGCCTAGAGTGTGAAAGCTGAGTTTCCTTGAAAGCTGCTTGGAAGCCTGATGGTGTGTGAAGTTAGTGAGCCAAATGGAGTTGTTCTCCCACAAGAACCACTCGGCTGATTGTTCCTCAATATGCGCTTCACCAACATGCAGTGTTTCCTTGGTTGAATTAGCTCTCACACCAATATTTGCGCCTAGAGCCTTTGTATTGAGGGCTATCTGAAAACGGCTTTGTCTAGTAAGTTGTCTGTGGATGAGGAGTTGGTGGCATGTGAAACCCGCATGTGGAGCATTGGTTTGTGTGGGAAGCTCACCAAGGTTCATTTCAGTCCTAGGCACTCAAAGGGCATTAAGCCTAGAGTGTGAAAGCTGAGTTTCCTTGAGAGCTGCTTGGAAGCCTGATGGTGTGTGAAGTTAGTGAGCCAAATGGAGTTGTTCTCCCACAAGAACCACTCGGCTGATTCTTCTTCAATATGTGCTTCACCAACATGCAGTGTTTCCTTGATTGAATTAGCTCTCACACCAATATTTGCGCCTAGAGCCTTTGCATTGAGGGCTATCTGAAAACGGCTTTGGCGGTGAAGTTGTCTGCGAATGTGGAGTTGGTGGCATGTGAAACCCGCATGTGGAGCATTGGTTTGTGTGGGAAGCTCACCAAGCTTCATTTCAGTCCTAGGCACTCATAGGGCATTAAGCCTAGAGTGTGAAAGCTGAGTTTCCTTGAAAGCTGCTTGAAAGCCTGATGGTGTGTGAAGTTAGTGAGCCAAATGGAGTTGTTCTCCCACAAGAACCACTCGGCTGATTCTTCTTCAATATGCGCTTCACCAACATGCAGTGTTTCCTTGATTGAATTAGCTCTCACACCAATATTTGCGCCTAGAGCCTTTGTATTGAGGGGTACCTGAAAACAGCTTTGGAGCTGAAGTTGTCTGTGAATGAGGAGTTGGTGGCATGTGAAACCTACTTGTGAAGCATTGGTTTGTGTGGGATGCTCTACCAGGTTCGTTCCTAGATAATGCACTCAAAGGGCATTAAGCCTAGAGTGTGAAAGCTGAGTTTCCTTGAAAGCTGCTTGGAAGCCTGATGGTGTGTGAAGTTAGTGAGCCAAATGGAGTTGTTCTCCCACAAGAACCACTCGGCTGATTGTTCCTCAATATGCGCTTCACCAACATGCCATGTTTCCTTGGTTGAATTAGCTCTCACACCAATATTTGGGCCTAGAGCCTTTGTATTGAGGGCTACCTGAAAACGGCGTTGGCGCTGAAGTTGTCTGTGAATGTGGAGTTGGTGGCATGTGAAACCCGCATGTGGAGCATTGGTTTGTGTGGGAAGCTCACCAAGCTTCATTTCAGTCCTAGGCACTCAAAGGGCATTAAGCCTAGAGTGTGAAAGCTGAGTTTCCTTGAGAGCTGCTTGGAAGCCTGATGGTGTGTGAAGTTAGTGAGCCAAATGGAGTTGTTCTCCCACAAGAACCACTCGGCTGATTCTTCTTCAATATGCGCTTCACCAACATGCAGTGTTTCCTTGATTGAATTAGCTCTCACACCAATATTTGGGCCTAGAGCCTTTGTATTGAGGGCTATCTGAAAAAGGCTTTGGCGGTGAAGTTGTCTGTGAATGTGGAGTTGGTGGCATGTGAAACCCGCATGTGGAGCATTGGTTTGTGTGGGATGCTCTACCAGGTTCGTTCCTAGATAATGCACTCAAAGGGCATTAAGCCTAGAGTGTGAAAGCTGAGTTTCCTTGAGAGCTGCTTGGAAGCCTGATGGTGTGTGAAGTTAGTGAGCCAAATGGAGTTGTTCTCCCACAAGAACCACTTGGCTGATTCTTCTTCAATATGCGCTTCACCAACATGCAGTGTTTCCTTGATTGAATTAGCTCTCACACCAATATTTGGGCCTAGAGCCTTTGTATTGAGGGCTATCTGAAAACGGCTTTGGCTAGGAAGTTGTCTGTGAATGTGGAGTTGGTGGCATGTGAAACCCCCATGTGGAGCATTGGTTTGTGTGGGAAGCTCACCAAGGTTCATTTCAGTCCTAGGCACTCAAAGGGCATTAAGCCTAGAGTGTGAAAGCTGAGTTTCCTTGAGAGCTGCTTGGAAGGCTGATGGTGTGTGAAGTTAGTGAGCCAAATGGAGTTGTTCTCCCACAAGAACCACTCGGCTGATTCTTCTTCAATATGCGCTTCATTAACATGCAGTGTTTCCTTGGTTGAATTAGCTCTCACACCAATATTTGGGCCTAGAGCCTTTGTATTGAGGGCTATCTGAAAACGGCTTTGGCTAGGAAGTTGTTTGTGAATGTGGAGTTGGTGGCATGTGAAACCCGCATGTGGAGCATTGGTTTGTGTGGGAAGCTCACCAAGCTTCATTTCAATCCTAGGCACTCATAGGGCATTAAGCCTAGAGTGTGAAAGCTGAGTTTCCTTGAAAGCTGCTTGGAAGCCTGATGGTGTGTGAAGTTAGTGAGCCAAATGGAGTTGTTCTCCCACAAGAACCACTCGGCTGATTCTTCTTCAATATGCGCTTCACCAACATGCATATTTTGTTGATTGAACTAGCTCTCACACCAATATTTGGGCCTAGAGCCTTTGTATTGAGGGCTATCTGAAAACGGCTTTGGCGCTGAAGTTGTCTGTGAATGTGGAGTTGGTGGCATGTGAAACCCGCATGCGGAGCATTGGTTTTTGTGGGATGCTCTACCAGGTTCGTTCCTAGATAATGCACTCAAAGGGCATTAAGCCTAGAGTGTGAAAGCTGAGTTTCCTTGAGAGCTGCTTGGAAGCCTGATGGTGTGTGAAGTTAGTGAGCCAAATGGAGTTGTTCTCCCACAAGAACCACTCGGCTGATTCTTCAATATGCGCTTCACCAACATGCAGTGTTTCCTTGATTGAATTAGCTGTCACACCAATATTTGCGCCTAGAGCCTTTGCATTGAGGGCTATCTGAAAACGGCTTTGGCGGTGAAGTTGTCTGTGAATGTGGAGTTGGTGGCATGTGAAACCCGCATGTGGAGCATTGGTTTGTGTGGTAAGCTCACCAAGCTTCATTTCAGTCCTAGGCACTCATAGGGCATTAAGCCTAGAGTGTGAAAGCTGAGTTTCCTTGAAAGCTGCTTGGAAGCCTGATGGTGTGTGAAGTTAGTGAGCCAAATGGAGTTGTTCTCCCACAAGAACCACTCGGCTGATTCTTCTTCAATATGCGCTTCACCAACATGCAGTGTTTCCTTGATTGAATTAGCTCTCACACCAATATTTGCGCCTAGAGCCTTTGTATTGAGGGCTATCTGAAAACGGCTTTGGCTAGGAAGTTGTCTGTGGATGAGGAGTTGGTGGCATGTGAAACCCGCATGTGGAGCATTGGTTTGTGTGGGAAGCTCACCAAGGTTCATTTCAGTCCTAGGCACTCAAAGGGCATTAAGCCTAGAGTGTGAAAGCTGAGTTTCCTTGAGAGCTGCTTTTATTCCTGATGGTGTGTGAAGTTAGTGAGCCAAATGGAGTTGTTCTCCCACAAGAACCACTCGGCTGATTCTTCTTCAATATGCGCTTCACCAACATGTTGTGTCCTTGATTGAATTAGATCTCACACCAATATTTGGGCCTATAGCCTTTGCATTGAGGGCTATCTGAAAACGGCTTTGGCGCTGAAGTTGTCTGTGAATGTGGAGTTGGTGGCATGTGAAACCCGCATGTGGAGCATTGGTTTGTGTGGGATGCTCTACCAGGTTCGTTCCTAGATAATGCACTCAAAGGGCATTAAGCCTAGAGTGTGAAAGCTGAGTTTCCTTGAGAGCTGCTTGGAAGCCTGATGGTGTGTGAAGTTAGTGAGCCAAATGGAGTTGTTCTCCCACAAGAACCACTCGGCTGATTCTTCTTCAATATGCGCTTCACCAACATGCAGTGTTTCCTTGATTGAATTAGCTCTCACACCAATATTTGCGCCTAGAGCCTTTGCATTGAGGGCTATCTGAAAACGGCTTTGGCTAGGAAGTTGTTTGTGAATGTGGAGTTGGTGGCATGTGAAACCCGCATGTGGAGCATTGGTTTGTGTGGGAAGCTCACCAAGCTTCATTTCAGTCCTAGGCACTCAAAGGGCATTAAGCCTAGAGTGTGAAAGCTGAGTTTCCTTGAGAGCTGCTTTTATTCCTGATGGTGTGTGAAGTTAGTGAGCCAAATGGAGTTGTTCTCCCACAAGAACCTCTCGGCTGATTCTTCTTCAATATGCGCTTCACCAACATGCAGTGTTTCCTTGATTGAATTAGCTCTCACACCAATATTTGGGCCTAGAGCCTTTGTATTGAGGGCTATCTGAAAACGGCTTTGGCGGTGAAGTTGTCTGTGAATGTGGAGTTGGTGGCATGTGAAACCCGCATGTGGAGCATTGGTTTGTGTGGGATGCTCTACCAGGTTCGTTCCTAGATAATGCACTCAAAGGGCATTAAGCCTAGAGTGTGAAAGCTGAGTTTCCTTGAGAGCTGCTTGGAAGCCTGATGGTGTGTGAAGTTAGTGAGCCAAATGGAGTTGTTCTCCCACAAGAACCACTCGGCTGATTCTTCTTCAATATGCGCTTCACCAACATGCAGTGTTTCCTTGATTGAATTAGCTCTCACACCAATATTTGCGCCTAGAGCCTTTGTATTGAGGGCTATCTGAAAACGGCTTTGGCTAGGAAGTTGTCTGTGAATGTGGAGTTGGTGGCATGTGAAACCTGCATGTGGAGCATTGCTTTGTGTGGGAAGCTCACCAAGCTTCATTTCAGTCCTAGGCACTCAAAGGGCATTAAGCCTAGAGTGTGAAATCTGAGTTTCCTTGAGAGCTGCTTGGAAGCCTGATGGTGTGTGAAGTTAGTGAGCCAAATGGAGTTGTTCTCCCACAAGAACCACTCGGCTGATTCTTCTTCAATATGCGCTTCACCAACATGCAGTGTTTCCTTGGTTGAATTAGCTCTCACACCAATATTTGGGCCTAGAGCCTTTGTATTGAGGGCTATCTGAAAAAGGCTTTAGCGCTGAAGTTGTCTGTGAATGTGGAGTTGGTGGCATGTGAAACCCGCATGTGGAGCATTGGTTTGTGTGGGAAGCTCACCAAGCTTCATTTCAGTCCTAGGCACTCATAGGGCATTAAGCCTAGAGTGTGAAAGCTGAGTTTCCTTGAGAGCTGCTTGAAAGCCTGATGGTGTGTGAAGTTAGTGAGCCAAATGGAGTTGTTCTCCCACAAGAACCACTCGGCTGATTGTTCCTCAATATGCGCTTCACAAACATGCCATGTTTCCTTGATTGAATTAGCTCTCACACCAATATTTGGGCCTAGAGCCTTTGTATTGAGGGCTATCTGAAAACGGCTTTGGCGCTGAAGTTGTCTGTGAATGTGGAGTTGGTGGCATGTGAAACCCGCATGTGGAGCATTGGTTTGTGTGGGAAGCTCATCAAGCTTCATTTGAGTCCTAGGCACTCAAAGGGCATTAAGCCTAGAGTGTGAAAGCTGAGTTTCCTTGAGAGCTGCTTGGAAGGCTGATGGTGTGTGAAGTTAGTGAGCCAAATGGAGTTGTTCTCCCACAAGAACCACTCGGCTGATTCTTCTTCAATATGCGCTTCAGCAACATGCAATGTTTCCTTGATTGAATAAGCTCTCACACCAATATTTGCGCCTAGAGCCTTTGTATTGAGGGCTATCTGAAAACGGCTTTGGCTAGGAAGTTGTCTGTGAATGTGGAGTTGGTGGCATGTGAAACCCGCATGTGGAGCATTGGTTTGTGTGGGAAGCTCACCAAGCTTCATTTCAGTCCTAGGCACTCAAAGGGCATTAAGCCTAGAGTGTGAAAGCTGAGTTTCCTTGAGAGCTGCTTGGAAGCCTGATGGTGTGTGAAGTTAGTGAGCCAAATGGAGTTGTTCTCCCACAAGAACCACTCGGCTGATTCTTCTTCAATATGCGCTTCACCAACATGCAGTGTTTCCTTGATTGAATTAGCTCTCACACCAATATTTGCGCCTAGAGCCTTTGTATTGAGGGCTATCTGAAACCGGCTTTGGTGCTGAAGTTGTCTGTGAATGTGGAGTTGGTGGCATGTGAAAGCCGCATGTGGAGCATTGGTTTGTGTGGGATGCTCTACCAGGTTCTTTCCTAGATAATGCACTCAAAGGGCATTAAGCCTAGAGTGTGAAAGCTGAGTTTCCTTGAGAGCTGCTTGGAAGCCTGATGGTGTGTGAAGTTAGTGAGCCAAATGGAGTTGTTCTCTAACAAGAACCACTCGGCTGATTCTTCTTCAATATGCGCTTCACCAACATGCAGTGTTTCCTTGATTGAATTAGCTCTCACACCAATATTTGGGCCTAGAGCCTTTGAATTGAGGGCTATCTGAAAACGGCTTTGGCGCTGAAGTTATCTGTGAATGTGGAGTTGGTGGCATGTGAAACCCGCATGTGGAGCATTGGTTTGTGTGGGATGCTCTACCAGGTTCGTTCCTAGATAATGCACTCAAAGGGCATTAAGCTTAGAGTGTGAAAGCTGAGTTTCCTTGAGAGCTGCTTGGAAGCCTGATGGTGTGTGAAGTTAGTGAGCCAAATGGAGTTGTTCTCCCACAAGAACCACTCGGCTGATTCTTCTTCAATATGCGCTTCACCAACATGCAGTGTTTCCTTGATTGAATTAGCTCTCACAAAAATATTTGCGCCTAGAGCCTTTGTATTGAGGGCTATCTGAAAACAGCTTTGGCTAGGAAGTTGTCTGTGAATGAGGAGTTGGTGGCATGTGAAACCCGCATGTGGAGCATTGGTTTGTGTGGGAAGCTCACCAAGGTTCATTTCAGTCCTAGGCACTCAAAGGGCATTAAGCCTAGACTGTGAAAGCTGAGTTTCCTTGAGAGCTGCTTGGAAGCCTGATGGTGTGTGAAGTTAGTGAGCCAAATGGAGTTGTTCTCCCACAAGAACCACTCGGCTGATTCTTCTTCAATATGCGCTTCACCAACATGCAGTGTTTCCTTGATTGAATTAGCTCTCACACCAATATTTGCGCCTAGAGCCTTTGTATTGAGGGCTATCTGAAAATGGCTTTGGCTAGGAAGTTGTCTGTGAATGAGGAGTTGGTGGCATGTGAAACCTGCATGTGGAGCATTGGTTTGTGTGGGATGCTCTACCAGGTTCGTTCCTAGATAATGCACTCAAAGGGCATTAAGCCTAGAGTGTGAAAGCTGAGTTTCCTTGAGAGCTGCTTTTATTCCTGATGGTGTGTGAAGTTAGTGAGCCAAATGGAGTTGTTCTCCCACAAGAACCACTCGGCTGATTGTTCCTCAATATGCGCTTCACAAACATGCCATGTTTCCTTGATTGAATTAGCTCTCACACCAATATTTGGGCCTAGAGCCTTTGTATTGAGGGCTATCTGAAAACGGCTTTGGCGCTGAAGTTGTCTGTGAACGTGGAGTTGGTGGCATGTGAAACCCGCATGTGGAGCATTGGTTTGTGTGGGAAGCTCACCAAGCTTCATTTCAGTCCTAGGCACTCAAAGGGCATTAAGCCTAGAGTGTGAAAGCTGAGTTTCCTTGAGAGCTGCTTGGAAGCCTGATGGTGTGTGAAGTTAGTGAGCCAAATGGAGTTGTTCTCCCACAAGAACCACTCGGCTGATTCTTCTTCAATATGCGCTTCACCAACATGCAGTGTTTCCTTGATTGAATTAGCTCTCACACCAATATTTGGGCCTAGAGCCTTTGTATTGAGGGCTATCTGAAAACGGCTTTGGCTAGGAAGTTGTCTGTGAATGTGGAGTTGGTGGCATGTGAAACCCGCATGTGGAGCATTGGTTTGTGTGGGAAGCTCACCAAGCTTCATTTCAGTCCTAGGCACTCAAAGGGCATTAAGCCTAGAGTGTGAAAGCTGAGTTTCCTTGAGAGCTGCTTGAAAGCCTGATGGTGTGTGAAGTTAGTGAGCCAAATGGAGTTGTTCTCCCACAAGAACCACTCGGCTGATTCTTCTTCAATATGCGCTTCACCAACATGCAGTGTTTCCTTGATTGAATTAGCTCTCACACCAATATTTGGGCCTAGAGCCTTTGTATTGAGGGCTATCTGAAAGCGGCTTTGGTGCTGAAGTTGTCTGTGAATGTGGAGTTGGTGGCATGTGAAACCCGCATGTGGAGCATTGGTTTGTGTGGGATGCTCTACCAGGTTCGTTCCTAGATAATGCACTCAAAGGGCCTTAAGCCTAGAGTGTGAAAGCTGAGTTTCCTTGAGAGCTGCTTGAAAGCCTGATGGTGTGTGAAGTTAGTGAGCCAAATGGAGTTGTTCTCCCACAAGAACCACTCGGCTGATTGTTCCTCAATATGCGCTTCACCAACATGCCATGTTTCCTTGATTGAATTAGCTCTCACACCAATATTTGGGCCTAGAGCCTTTGTATTGAGGGCTATCTGAAAACGGCTTTGGCTAGGAAGTTGTCTGTGAATGTGGAGTTGGTGGCATGTGAAACCCGCATGTGGAGCATTGGTTTGTGTGGGAAGCTCATCAAGCTTCATTTGAGTCCTAGGCACTCAAAGGGCATTAAGCCTAGAGTGTGAAAGCTGAGTTTCCTTGAGAGCTGCTTGGAAGGCTGATGGTGTGTGAAGTTAGTGAGCCAAATTGAGTTGTTCTCCCACAAGAACCACTCGGCTGATTCTTCTTCAATATGCGCTTCAGCAACATGCAGTGTTTCCTTGATTGAATTAGCTCTCACACCAATATTTGGGCCTAGAGCCTTTGTATTGAGGGCTATCTGAAAACGGCTTTGGCTAGGAAGTTGTCTGTGAATGTGGAGTTGGTGGCATGTGAAACCCGCATGTGGAGCATTGGTTTGTGTGGGAAGCTCACCAAGCTTCATTTCAGTCCTAGGCACTCAAAGGGCATTAAGCCTAGAGTGTGAAAGCTGAGTTTCCTTGAGAGCTGCTTGGAAGCCTGATGGTGTGTGAAGTTAGTGAGCCAAATGGAGTTGTTCTCCCACAAGAACCACTCGGCTGATTCTTCTTCAATATGCGCTTCACCAACATGCAGTGTTTCCTTGATTGAATTAGCTCTCACACCAATATTTGGGCCTAGAGCCTTTGTATTGAGGGCTATCTGAAAGCGGCTTTGGTGCTGAAGTTGTCTGTGAATGTGGAGTTGGTGGCATGTGAAAGCCGCATGTGGAGCATTGGTTTATGTGGGATGCTCTACCAGGTTCTTTCCTAGATAATGCACTCAAAGGGCATTAAGCCTAGAGTGTGAAAGCTGAGTTTCCTTGAGAGCTGCTTGGAAGCCTGATGGTGTGTGAAGTTAGTGAGCCAAATGGAGTTGTTCTCTAACAAGAACCACTCGGCTGATTCTTCTTCAATATGCGCTTCACCAACATGCAGTGTTTCCTTGATTGAATTAGCTCTCACACCAATATTTGGGCCTAGAGCCTTTGAATTGAGGGCTATCTGAAAACGGCTTTGGCGCTGAAGTTATCTGTGAATGTGGAGTTGGTGGCATGTGAAACCCGCATGTGGAGCATTGGTTTGTGTGGGATGCTCTACCAGGTTCGTTCCTAGATAATGCACTCAAAGGGCATTAAGCTTAGAGTGTGAAAGCTGAGTTTCCTTGAGAGCTGCTTGGAAGCCTGATGGTGTGTGAAGTTAGTGAGCCAAATGGAGTTGTTCTCCCACAAGAACCACTCGGCTGATTCTTCTTCAATATGCGCTTCACCAACATGCAGTGTTTCCTTGATTGAATTAGCTCTCACAAAAATATTTGCGCCTAGAGCCTTTGTATTGAGGGCTATCTGAAAACAGCTTTGGCTAGGAAGTTGTCTGTGAATGAGGAGTTGGTGGCATGTGAAACCCGCATGTGGAGCATTGGTTTGTGTGGGAAGCTCACCAAGGTTCATTTCAGTCCTAGGCACTCAAAGGGCATTAAGCCTAGACTGTGAAAGCTGAGTTTCCTTGAGAGCTGCTTGGAAGGCTGATGGTGTGTGAAGTTAGTGAGCCAAATGGAGTTGTTCTCCCACAAGAACCACTCGGCTGATTCTTCTTCAATATGCGCTTCACCAACATGCAGTGTTTCCTTGATTGAATTAGCTCTCATACCAATATTTGCGCCTAGAGCCTTTGTATTGAGGGCTATCTGAAAATGGCTTTGGCTAGGAAGTTGTCTGTGAATGAGGAGTTGGTGGCATGTGAAACCTGCATGTGGAGCATTGGTTTGTGTGGGATGCTCTACCAGGTTCGTTCCTAGATAATGCACTCAAAGGGCATTAAGCCTAGAGTGTGAAAGCTGAGTTTCCTTGAGAGCTGCTTTTATTCCTGATGGTGTGTGAAGTTAGTGAGCCAAATGGAGTTGTTCTCCCACAAGAACCACTCGGCTGATTGTTCCTCAATATGCGCTTCACAAACATGCCATGTTTCCTTGATTGAATTAGCTCTCACACCAATATTTGGGCCTAGAGCCTTTGTATTGAGGGCTATCTGAAAACGGCTTTGGCGCTGAAGTTGTCTGTGAACGTGGAGTTGGTGGCATGTGAAACCCGCATGTGGAGCATTGGTTTGTGTGGGAAGCTCACCAAGGTTCATTTCAGTCCTAGGCACTCAAAGGGCATTAAGCCTAGAGTGTGAAAGCTGAGTTTCCTTGAGAGCTGCTTGGAAGCCTGATGGTGTGTGAAGTTAGTGAGCCAAATGGAGTTGTTCTCCCACAAGAACCACTCGGCTGATTCTTCTTCAATATGCGCTTCACCAACATGCAGTGTTTCCTTGATTGAATTAGCTCTCACACCAATATTTGGGCCTAGAGCCTTTGTATTGAGGGCTATCTGAAAACGGCTTTGGCTAGGAAGTTGTCTGTGAATGTGGAGTTGGTGGCATGTGAAACCCGCATGTGGAGCATTGGTTTGTGTGGGAAGCTCACCAAGCTTCATTTCAGTCCTAGGCACTCAAAGGGCATTAAGCCTAGAGTGTGAAAGCTGAGTTTCCTTGAGAGCTGCTTGAAAGCCTGATGGTGTGTGAAGTTAGTGAGCCAAATGGAGTTGTTCTCCCACAAGAACCACTCGGCTGATTCTTCTTCAATATGCGCTTCACCAACATGCAGTGTTTCCTTGATTGAATTAGCTCTCACACCAATATTTGGGCCTAGAGCCTTTGTATTGAGGGCTATCTGAAAGCGGCTTTGGTGCTGAAGTTGTCTGTGAATGTGGAGTTGGTGGCATGTGAAACCCGCATGTGGAGCATTGGTTTGTGTGGGATGCTCTACCAGGTTCGTTCCTAGATAATGCACTCAAAGGGCATTAAGCCTAGAGTGTGAAAGCTGAGTTTCCTTGAGAGCTGCTTGGAAGCCTGATGGTGTGTGAAGTTAGTGAGCCAAATGGAGTTGTTCTCCCACAAGAACCACTCGGCTGATTCTTCTTCAATATGCGCTTCACCAACATGCAGTGTTTCCTTGATTGAATTAGCTCTCACACCAATATTTGGGCCTAGAGCCTTGGTATTGAGGGCTATCTGAAAACGGCTTTGGCTAGGAAGTTGTCTGTGAATGTGGAGTTGGTGGCATGTGAAACCCGCATGTGGAGCATTGGTTTGTGTGGGAAGCTCACCAAGTTTCATTTTAGTCCTAGGCACTCATAGGGCATTAAGCCTAGAGTGTGAAAGCTGAGTTTCCTTGAGAGCTGCTTGGAAGCCTGATGGTGTGTGAAGTTAGTGAGCCAAATGGAGTTGTTCTCCCACAAGAACCACTCGGCTGATTCTTCTTCTATATGCGCTTCACCAACATGCAGTGTTTCCTTGGTTGAATTAGCTCTCACACCAATATTTGTGCCTAGAGCCTTGTATTGAGGGCTATCTGAAAACGGCTTTAGCTAGGAAGTTGTCTGTGAATGTGGAGTTGGTGGCATGTGAAACCCGCATGTGGAGCATTGGTTTGTGTGGGAAGCTCACCAAGTTTCATTTCAGTCCTAGGCACTCAAAGGGCATTAAGCCTAGACTGTGAAAGCTGAGTTTCCTTGAGAGCTGCTTGGAAGCCTGATGGTGCGTGAAGTCAGTGAGCCAAATGGAGTTGTTCTCCCACAAGAACCACTCGGCTGATTCTTCTTCAATATGCGCTTCACCAACATGCAGTGTTTCCTTGATTGAATTAGCTCTCACAAAATTATTTGCGCCTAGACCCTTTGTATTGACGGCTATCTGAAAACAGCTTTGGCTAGGAAGTTGTCTGTGAATGAGGAGTTGGTGGCATGTGAAACCCGCATGTGGAGCATTGGTTTGTGTGGGAAGCTCACCAAGCTTCATTTGAGTCCTAGTCACTCAAAGGGCATTAAGCCTAGAGTGTGAAAGCTGAGTTTCCTTGAGAGCTGCTTGGAAGCCTGATCGTGTGTGAAGTTAGTGAGCCAAATGGAGTTGTTCTCCCACAAGAACCACTCGGCTGATTCTTCTTCAATATGCGCTTCACCAACATGCAGTGTTTCCTTGATTGAATTAGCTCTCACACCAATATTTGGGCCTAGAGCCTTTGTATTGAGGGCTATCTGAAAAAGGCTTTGGCTAGGAACTTGTCTGTGAATGTGGAGTTGGTGGCATGTGAAACCCGCATGTGCAGCATTGGTTTCTGTGGGAAGCTCACCAAGCTTCATTTCAGTCCTAGGCACTCAAAGGGCATTAAGCCTAGAGTGTGAAAGCTGAGTTTCCTTGAGAGCTGCTTGGAAGCCTGATGGTGTGTGAAGTTAGTGAGCCAAATGGAGTTGTTCTCCCACAAGAACCACTCGGCTGATTATTCTTCAATATGCGCTTCACCAACATGCAGTGTTTCCTTGATTGAATTAGCTCTCACACCAATATTTGGGCCTAGAGCCTTTGTATTGAGGGCTATCTGAAAACGGCTTTGGCGCTGAAGTTGTGTGTGAATGTGGAGTTGGTGGCATGTGAAACCCGCATGTGGAGCATTGGTTTGTGTGGGATGCTCTACCAGGTTCGTTCCTAGATAATGCACTCAAAGGGCATTAAGCCTAGAGTGTGAAAGCTGAGTTTCCTTGAGAGCTGCTTGGAAGCCTGATGGTGTGTGAAGTTAGTGAGCCAAATGGAGTTGTTCTCCCACAAGAACCACTCGGCTGATTTTTCTTCAATATGCGCTTCAGCAACATGCAGTGTTTCCTTGATTGAATTAGCTCTCACACCAATATTTGGGCCTAGAGCCTTTGTATTGAGGGCTATCTGAAAACGGCTTTGGCTAGGAAGTTGTCTGTGAATGAGGAGTTGGTGGCATGTGAAACCTGCATGTGGAGCATTGGTTTGTGTGGGATGCTCTACCAGGTTCGTTCCTAGATAATGCACTCAAAGGGCATTAAGCCTATAGTGTGAAAGCTGAGTTTCCTTGAGAGCTGCTTGGAAGCCTGATGGTGTGTGAAGTTAGTGAGCCAAATGGAGTTGTTCTCCCACAAGAACCACTCGGCTGATTCTTCTTCAATATGTGCTTCACCAACATGCAGTGTTTCCTTGATTGAATTAGCTCTCACACCAATATTTGGGCCTAGAGCCTTTGTATTGAGGGCTATCTGAAAACGGCTTTGGCGCTGAAGTTGTCTGTGAATGTGGAGTTGGTGGCATGTGAAACCCGCATGTGGAGCATTGGTTTGTGTGGGAAGCTCACCAAGGTTCATTTCAGTCCTAGGCACTCAAAGGGCATTAAGCCTAGAGTGTGAAAGCTGAGTTTCCTTGAGAGCTGCTTGGAAGCCTGATGGTGTGTGAAGTTAGTGAGCCAAATGGAGTTGTTCTCCCACAAGAACCACTCGGCTGATTCTTCTTCAATATGCGCTTCACCAACATGCAGTGTTTCCTTGATTGAATTTGCTCTCACAAAAATATTTGCGCCTAGAGCCTTTGTATTGAGGGTATCAGAAAACGGGTTTGGCGCTGAAGTTGTCTGTGAATGTGGAGTTGGTGGCATGTGAAACCCGCATGTGTAGCATTGGTTTGTGTAGGATGCTCTACCAGGTTCGTTCCTAGATAATGCACTCAAAGGGCATTAAGCCTAGAGTGTGAAAGCTGAGTTTCCTTGAGAGCTGCTTGGAAGCCTGATGGTGTGTGAAGTTAGTGAGCCAAATGGAGTTGTTCTCCCACAAGAACCACTCGGCTGATTCTTCTTCAATATGCGCTTCAGCAACATGCAGTGTTTCCTTGATTGAATTAGCTCTCACACCAATATTTGGGCCTAGAGCCTTTGTATTGAGGGCTATCTGAAAACGGCTTTGGCTAGGAAGTTGTCTGTGAATGTGGAGTTGGTGGCATGTGAAACCCGCATGTGGAGCATTGGTTTGTGTGGGAAGCTCACCAAGCTTCATTTCAGTCCTAGGCACTCAAAGGGCATTAAGCCTAGACTGTGAAAGCTGAGTTTCCTTGAGAGCTGCTTGGAAGGCTGATGGTGTGTGAAGTTAGTGAGCCAAATGGAGTTGTTCTCCCACAAGAACCACTCGGCTGATTCTTCTTCAATATGCGCTTCACCAACATGCAGTGTTTCCTTGATTGAATTAGCTCTCACACCAATATTTGGGCCTAGAGCCTTTGTATTGAGGGCTATCTGAAAACAGCTTTGGCTAGGAAGTTGTCTGTGAATGTGGAGTTGGTGGCATGTGAAACCTGCATGTGGAGCATTGGTTTGTGTGGGATGCTCTACCAGGTTCGTTCCTAGATAATGCACTCAAAGGGCATTAAGCCTAGAGTGTGAAAGCTGAGTTTCCTTGAGAGCTGCTTGGAAGGCTGATGGTGTGTGAAGTTAGTGAGCCAAATGGAGTTGTTCTCCCACAAGAATCACTCGGCTGATTCTTCTTCAATATGCGCTTCACCAACATGCAGTGTTTCCTTGATTGAATTAGCTCTCACACCAATATTTGGGCCTAGAGCCTTTGTATTGAGGGCTATCTGAAAACGGCTTTGGCGCTGAAGTTGTCTGTGAATGTGGAGTTGGTGGCATGTGAAACCCGCATGTGGAGCATTGGTTTGTGTAGGATGCTCTACCAGGTTCGTTCCTAGATAATGCACTCAAAGGGCATTAAGCCTAGAGTGTGAAAGCTGAGTTTCCTTGAGAGCTGCTTGGAAGCCTGATGGTGTGTGAAGTTAGTGAGCCAAATGGAGTTGTTCTCCCACAAGAACCACTCGGCTGATTCTTCTTCAATATGCGCTTCACCAACATGCAGTGTTTCCTTGATTGAATTAGCTCTCACACCAATATTTGGGCCTAGAGCCTTTGTATTGAGGGCTATCTGAAAACGGCTTTGGCTAGGAAGTTGTCTGTGAATGTGGAGTTGGTGGCATGTGAAACCCGCATGTGGAGCATTGGTTTGTGTGGGAAGCTCACCAAGCTTCATTTCAGTCCTAGGCACTCAAAGGGCATTAAGCCTAGACTGTGAAAGCTGAGTTTCCTTGAGAGCTGCTTGGAAGCCTGATGGTGTGTGAAGTTAGTGAGCCAAATGGAGTTGTTCTCCCACAAGAACCACTCGGCTGATTCTTCTTCAATATGCGCTTCAGCAACATGCAGTGTTTCCTTGATTGAATTTGCTCTCACACCAATATTTGGGCCTAGAGCCTTTGTATTGAGGGCTATCTGAAAACGGCTTTGGCGCTGAAGTTGTCTGTGAATGTGGAGTTGGTGGCATGTGAAACCCGCATGTGGAGCATTGGTTTGTGTGGGATGCTCTTCCAGGTTCGTTCCTAGATAATGCACTCAAAGGGCATTAAGCCTAGAGTGTGAAAGCTGAGTTTCCTTGAGAGCTGCTTGGAAGCCTGATGGTGTGTGAAGTTAGTGAGCCAAATGGAGTTGTTCTCCCACAAGAACCACTCGGCTGATTCTTCTTCAATATGCGCTTCACCAACATGCAGTGTTTCCTTGATTGAATTAGCTCTCACACCAATATTTGCGCCTAGAGCCTTTGTATTGAGGGCTATCTGAAAACGGCTTTGGCTAGGAAGTTGTCTGTGAATGTGGAGTTGGTGGCATGTGAAACCCGCATGTGGAGCATTGGTTTGTGTGGGAAGCTCACCAAGCTTCATTTCAGTCCTAGGCACTCAAAGGGCATTAAGCCTAGAGTGTGAAAACTGAGTTTCCTTGAGAGCTGCTTGGAAGCCTGATGGTGTGTGAAGTTAGTGAGCCAAATGGAGTTGTTCTCCCACAAGAACCACTCGGCTGATTCTTCTTCAATATGCGCTTCACCAACATGCAGTGTTTCCTTGATTGAATTAGCTCTCACACCAATATTTGCGCCTAGAGCCTTTGTAAGGAGGGCTATCTGAAAACGGCTTTGGCGCTGAAGTTGTCTGTGAATGAGGAGTTGGTGGCATGTGAAACCCGCATGTGGAGCATTGGTTTGTGTGGGATGCACTTCCAGGTTTGTTCCTAGATAATGCACTCAAAGGGCATTAAGCCTAGAGTGTGAAAGCTGAGTTTCCTTGAGAGCTGCTTGGAAGCCTGATGGTGTGTGAAGTTAGTGAGCCAAATGGAGTTGTTCTCCCACAAGAACCACTCGGCTGATTCTTCTTCAATATGCGATTCACCAACATGCAGTGTTTCCTTGATTGAATTAGCTCTCACACCAATATTTGGGCCTAGAGCCTTTGTATTGAGGGCTATCTGAAAACGGCTTTGGCGCTGAAGTTGTCTGTGAATGTGGAGTTGGTGGCATGTGAAACCCGCATGTGGAGCATTGGTTTGTGTGGGAAGCTCACCAAGCTTCATTTCAGTCCTAGGCACTCAAAGGGCATTAAGCCTAGAGTGTGAAAGCTGAGTTTCCTTGAGAGCTGCTTGGAAGCCTGATGGTGCGTGAAGTTAGTGAGCCAAATGGAGTTGTTCTCCCACAAGAACCACTCGGCTGATTCTTCTTCAATATGCGCTTCACCAACATGCAGTGTTTCCTTGATTGAATTAGCTCTCACAAAAATATTTGCGCCTAGACCCTTTGTATTGAGGGCTATCTGAAAACGGCTTTAGCTAGGAAGTTGTCTGTGAATGTGGAGTTGGTGGCATGTGAAACCCGCATGTGGAGCATTGGTTTGTGTGGGATGCTCACCAAGCTTCATTTCAGTCGTAGGCACTCAAAGGGCATTAAGCCTAGAGTGTGAAAGCTGAGTTTCCTTGAGAGCTGCTTGGAAGCCTGAGGGTGTGTGAAGTTATTGAGCCAAATGTAGTTGTTCTCCCACAAGAACCACTCGGCTGATTCTTCTTCAATATGCGCTTCAGCAACATGCAGTGTTTCCTTGATTGAATTAGCTCTCACACCAATATTTGCGCCTAGAGCCTTTGTATTGAGGGCTATCTGAAAACAGCTTTGGCTAGGAAGTTGTCTGTGAATGAGGAGTTGGTGGCATGTGAAACCTGCATGTGGAGCATTGGTGTGTGTGGGATGCTCTACCAGGTTCGTTCCTAGATAATGCACTCAAAGGGCATTAAGCCTAGAGTGTGAAAGCTGAGTTTCCTTGAGAGCTGCTTGGAAGCCTGATGGTGTGTGAAGTTAGTGAGCCAAATGGAGTTGTTCTCCCACAAGAACCACTCGGCTGATTCTTCTTCAATATGCGCTTCACCAACATGCAGTGTTTCCTTGATTGAATTAGCTCTCACACCAATATTTGGGCCTAGAGCCTTTGTATTGAGGGCTATCTGAAAACGGCTTTGGCGCTGAAGTTGTCTGTGAATGTGGAGTTGGTGGCATGTGAAACCCGCATGTGGAGCATTGGTTTGTGTGGGAAGCTCACCAAGCTTCATTTCAGTCCTAGGCACTCAAAGGGCATTAAGCCTAGAGTGTGAAAACTGAGTTTCCTTGAGAGCTGCTTGGAAGCCTGATGGTGTGTGAAGTTAGTGAGCCAAATGGAGTTGTTCTCCCACAAGAACCACTCGGCTGATTCTTCTTCAATATGCGCTTCAGCAACATTCAGTGTTTCCTTGATTGAATTAGCTCTCACACCAATATTTGGGCCTAGAGCCTTTGTCTTGAGGGCTATCTGAAAACGGCTTTGGCGCTGAAGTTGTCTGTGAATGTGGAGTTGGTGGCATGTGAAACCCGCATGTGGAGCATTGGTTTGTGTGGGATGCTCTTCCAGGTTTGTTCCTACATAATGCACTAAAAGGGCATTAAGCCTAGAGTGTGAAAGCTGAGTTTCCTTGGGAGCTGCTTGGAAGCCTGATGGTGTGTGAAGTTAGTGAGCCAAATGGAGTTGTTCTCCCACAAGAACCACTCGGCTGATTCTTCTTCAATATGTGATTCACCAACATGCAGTGTTTCCTTGATTGAATTAGCTCTCACACCAATATTTGGGCCTAGAGCCTTTGTATTGAGGGCTATCTGAAAACGGCTTTGGCTAGGAAGTTGTCTGTGAATGTGGAGTTGGTGGCATGTGAAACCCGCATGTGGAGCATTGGTTTGTGTGGGAAGCTCACCAAGCTTCATTTCAGTCCTAGGCACTCAAAGGGCATTAAGCCTAGAGTGTGAAAGCTGAGTTTCCTTGAGAGCTGCTTTTATTCCTGATGGTGTGTGAAGTTAGTGAGCCAAATGGAGTTGTTCTCCCACAAGAACCACTCGGCTGATTCTTCTTCAATATGCGCTTCACCAACATGCAGTGTTTCCTTGATTGAATTAGCTCTCACACAAATATTTGGGCCTAGAGCCTTTGTATTGAGGGCTATCTGAAAACGGCTTTGGCGCTGAAGTTGTCTGTGAATGTGGAGTTGGTGGCATGTGAAACCCGCATGTGGAGTATTGGTTTTTGTTGGAAGCTCACCAAGGTTCATTTCAGTCCTAGGCACTCAAAGGGCATTAAGCCTAGAGTGTGAAAGCTGAGTTTCCTTGAGAGCTGCTTGGAAGCCTGATGGTGTGTGAAGTTAGTGAGCCAAATGGAGTTGTTCTCCCACAAGAACCACTCGGCTGATTCTTCTTCAATATGCGCTTCACCAACATGCAGTGTTTCCTTGATTGAATTAGCTCTCACACCAATATTTGCGCCTAGAGCCTTTGTAAGGAGGGCTATCTGAAAACGGCTTTGGCGCTGAAGTTGTCTGTGAATGAGGAGTTGGTGGCATGTGAAACCCGCATGTGGAGCATTGGTTTGTGTGGGATGCACTTCCAGGTTTGTTCCTAGATAATGCACTCAAAGGGCATTAAGCCTAGAGTGTGAAAGCTGAGTTTCCTTGAGAGCTGCTTGGAAGCCTGATGGTGTGTGAAGTTAGTGAGCCAAATGGAGTTGTTCTCCCACAAGAACCACTCGGCTGATTCTTCTTCAATATGCGATTCACCAACATGCAGTGTTTCCTTGATTGAATTAGCTCTCACACCAATATTTGGGCCTAGAGCCTTTGTATTGAGGGCTATCTGAAAACGGCTTTGGCGCTGAAGTTGTCTGTGAATGTGGAGTTGGTGGCATGTGAAACCCGCATGTGGAGCATTGGTTTGTGTGGGAAGCTCACCAAGCTTCATTTCAGTCCTAGGCACTCAAAGGGCATTAAGCCTAGAGTGTGAAAGCTGAGTTTCCTTGAGAGCTGCTTGGAAGCCTGATGGTGCGTGAAGTTAGTGAGCCAAATGGAGTTGTTCTCCCACAAGAACCACTCGGCTGATTCTTCTTCAATATGCGCTTCACCAACATGCAGTGTTTCCTTGATTGAATTAGCTCTCACAAAAATATTTGCGCCTAGACCCTTTGTATTGAGGGCTATCTGAAAACGGCTTTAGCTAGGAAGTTGTCTGTGAATGTGGAGTTGGTGGCATGTGAAACCCGCATGTGGAGCATTGGTTTGTGTGGGAAGCTCACCAAGCTTCATTTCAGTCGTAGGCACTCAAAGGGCATTAAGCCTAGAGTGTGAAAGCTGAGTTTCCTTGAGAGCTGCTTGGAAGCCTGAGGGTGTGTGAAGTTATTGAGCCAAATGTAGTTGTTCTCCCACAAGAACCACTCGGCTGATTCTTCTTCAATATGCGCTTCAGCAACATGCAGTGTTTCCTTGATTGAATTAGCTCTCACACCAATATTTGCGCCTAGAGCCTTTGTATTGAGGGCTATCTGAAAACAGCTTTGGCTAGGAAGTTGTCTGTGAATGAGGAGTTGGTGGCATGTGAAACCTGCATGTGGAGCATTGGTGTGTGTGGGATGCTCTACCAGGTTCGTTCCTAGATAATGCACTCAAAGGGCATTAAGCCTAGAGTGTGAAAGCTGAGTTTCCTTGAGAGCTGCTTGGAAGCCTGATGGTGTGTGAAGTTAGTGAGCCAAATGGAGTTGTTCTCCCACAAGAACCACTCGGCTGATTCTTCTTCAATATGCGCTTCACCAACATGCAGTGTTTCCTTGATTGAATTAGCTCTCACACCAATATTTGGGCCTAGAGCCTTTGTATTGAGGGCTATCTGAAAACGGCTTTGGCGCTGAAGTTGTCTGTGAATGTGGAGTTGGTGGCATGTGAAACCCGCATGTGGAGCATTGGTTTGTGTGGGAAGCTCACCAAGCTTCATTTCAGTCCTAGGCACTCAAAGGGCATTAAGCCTAGAGTGTGAAAACTGAGTTTCCTTGAGAGCTGCTTGGAAGCCTGATGGTGTGTGAAGTTAGTGAGCCAAATGGAGTTGTTCTCCCACAAGAACCACTCGGCTGATTCTTCTTCAATATGCGCTTCAGCAACATTCAGTGTTTCCTTGATTGAATTAGCTCTCACACCAATATTTGGGCCTAGAGCCTTTGTCTTGAGGGCTATCTGAAAACGGCTTTGGCGCTGAAGTTGTCTGTGAATGTGGAGTTGGTGGCATGTGAAACCCGCATGTGGAGCATTGGTTTGTGTGGGATGCTCTTCCAGGTTTGTTCCTACATAATGCACTAAAAGGGCATTAAGCCTAGAGTGTGAAAGCTGAGTTTCCTTGGGAGCTGCTTGGAAGCCTGATGGTGTGTGAAGTTAGTGAGCCAAATGGAGTTGTTCTCCCACAAGAACCACTCGGCTGATTCTTCTTCAATATGTGATTCACCAACATGCAGTGTTTCCTTGATTGAATTAGCTCTCACACCAATATTTGGGCCTAGAGCCTTTGTATTGAGGGCTATCTGAAAACGGCTTTGGCTAGGAAGTTGTCTGTGAATGTGGAGTTGGTGGCATGTGAAACCCGCATGTGGAGCATTGGTTTGTGTGGGAAGCTCACCAAGCTTCATTTCAGTCCTAGGCACTCAAAGGGCATTAAGCCTAGAGTGTGAAAGCTGAGTTTCCTTGAGAGCTGCTTTTATTCCTGATGGTGTGTGAAGTTAGTGAGCCAAATGGAGTTGTTCTCCCACAAGAACCACTCGGCTGATTCTTCTTCAATATGCGCTTCACCAACATGCAGTGTTTCCTTGATTGAATTAGCTCTCACACAAATATTTGGGCCTAGAGCCTTTGTATTGAGGGCTATCTGAAAACGGCTTTGGCGCTGAAGTTGTCTGTGAATGTGGAGTTGGTGGCATGTGAAACCCGCATGTGGAGTATTGGTTTTTGTTGGAAGCTCACCAAGGTTCATTTCAGTCCTAGGCACTCAAAGGGCATTAAGCCTAGAGTGTGAAAGCTGAGTTTCCTTGAGAGCTGCTTGGAAGCCTGATGGTGTGTGAAGTTAGTGAGCCAAATGGAGTTGTTCTCCCACAAGAACCACTCGGCTGATTCTTCTTCAATATGCGCTTCACCAACATGCAGTGTTTCCTTGATTGAATTAGCTCTCACACCAATATTTGGGCCTAGAGCCTTTGTATTGAGGGCTATCTGAAAACGGCTTTGGCTAGGAAGTTGTCTGTGAATGTGGAGTTGGTGGCATGTGAAACCCGCATGTGGAGCATTGGTTTGTGTGGGAATCTCACCAAGCTTCATTTCAGTCCTAGGCACTCAAAGGGCATTAAGCCTAGAGTGTGAAAGCTGAGTTTCCTTGAGAGCTGCTTGGAAGCCTGATGGTGTGTGAAGTTAGTGAGCCAAATGGAGTTGTTCTCCCACAAGAACCACTCGGCTGATTCTTCTTCAATATGCGCTTCAGCAACATGCAGTGTTTCCTTGATTGAATTAGCTCTCACACCAATATTTGCGCCTAGAGCCTTTGTATTGAGGGATACCTGAAAACGGCTTTGGCGCTGAAGTTGTCTGTGAATGTGGAGTTGATGGCATGTGAAACCCGCACGTGGAGCATTGGTTTGTGTGGGATGCTCTACCAGGTTCTTTCCTAGATAATGCACTCAAAGGGCATTAAGCCTAGAGTGTGAAAGCTGAGTTTCCTTGAGAGCTGCTTGGAAGCCTGATCGTGTGTGAAGTTAGTGAGCCAAATGGAGTTGTTCTCCCACAAGAACCACTCGGCTGATTCTTCTTCAATATGCGCTTCACCAACATGCAGTGTTTCCTTGATTGAATTAGCTCTCACACCAATATTTGGGCCTAGAGCCTTTGTATTGAGGGCTCTCTGAAAACGGCTTTGGCTAGGAAGCTGTCTGTGAATGTGGAGTTGGTGGCATGTGAAACCCGCATGTGGAGCATTGGTTTGTGTAGGATGCTCTACCAGGTTCATTCCAAGATAATGCACTCAAAGGGCATTAAGCCTAGAGTGTGAAAGCTGAGTTTCCTTGAGAGCTGCTTGGAAGCCTGATGGTGTGTGAAGTTAGTGAGCCAAATGGAGTTGTTCTCCCACAAGAACCACTCGGCTGATTCTTCTTCAATATGCGCTTCACCAACATGCAGTGTTTCCTTGATTGAATATGCTGTCACAAAAATATTTGCGCCTAGACCCTTTGTATTGAGGGCTATCTGAAAACGGCTTTGGCGCTGAAGTTGTCTGTGAATGTGGAGTTGGTGGCATGTGAAACCCGCATGTGGAGCATTGGTTTTTGTGGGAAGCTCACCAAGGTTCATTTCAGTCCTAGGCACTCAAAGGGCATTAAGCCTAGAGTGTGAAAGCTGAGTTTCCTTGAGAGCTGCTTGGAAGCCTGATGGTGTGTGAAGTTAGTGAGCCAAATGGAGTTGTTCTCCCACAAGAACCACTCGGCTGATTCTTCTTCAATATGCGCTTCACCAACATGCAGTGTTTCCTTGATTGAATTAGCTCTCACACCAACATTTGTGCCTGGAGCCTTTGTATTGAGGGCTATTTGAAAACGGCTTTAGCTAGGAAGTTGTCTGTGAATGTGGAGTTGGTGGCATGTGAAACCCGCATGTGGAGCATTGGTTTTTGTGGGAAGCTCACCAAGCTTCATTTCAGTCCTAGGCACTCAAAGGGCATTAAGCCTAGAGTGTGAAAGCTGAGTTTCCTTGAGAGCTGCTTGGAAGCCTGATGGTGCGTGAAGTTAGTGAGCCAAATGGAGTTGTTCTCCCACAAGAACCACTCGGCTGATTCTTCTTCAATATGCGCTTCACCAACATGCAGTGTTTCCTTGATTGAATTAGCTCTCACACCAATATTTGCGCCTAGAGCCTTTGTATTGAGGGCTATCTGAAAACGGCTTTGGCTAGGAAGTTGTCTGTGAATGTGGAGTTGGTGGCATGTGAAACCCGCATGTGCAGCATTGGTTTGTGTGGGATGCTCTACCAGGTTCATTCCAAGATAATGCACTCAAAGGGCATTAAGCCTAGAGTGTGAAAGCTGAGTTTCCTTGAGAGCTGCTTGGAAGCCTGATGGTGTGTGAAGTTAGTGAGCCAAATGGAGTTGTTCTCCCACAAGAACCACTCGGCTGATTCTTCTTCAAAATGCGCTTCACCAACATGCAGTGTTTCCTTGATTGAATTAGCTCTCACACCAATATTTGCGCCTAGAGCCTTTGTATTGAGGGCTATCTGAAAACGGCTTTGGCTAGGAAGTTGTCTGTGAATGTGGAGTTGGTGGCATGTGAAACCCGCATGTGGAGCATTGGTTTGTGTGGGAAGCTCACCAAGCTTCATTTCAGTCCTAGGCACTCAAAGGGCATTAAGCCTAGAGTGTGAAAGCTGAGTTTCCTTGAGAGCTGCTTGGAAGCCTGATGGTGTGTGAAGTTAGTGAGCCAAATGGAGTTGTTCTCCCACAAGAACCACTCGGCTCATTCTTCTTCAATATGCGCTTCACCAACATGCAGTGTTTCCTTGATTGAATTAGCTCTCACACCAATATTTGGGCCTAGAGCCTTTGTATTGAGGGATACCTGAAAACGGCTTTGGCGCTGAAGTTGTCTGTGAATGTGGAGTTGGTGGCATGTGAAACCCGCATGTGGAGCATTGGTTTGTGTGGGATGCTCTACCAGGTTCTTTCCTAGATAATGCACTCAAAGGGCATTAAGCCTAGAGTGTGAAAGCTGAGTTTCCTTGAGAGCTGCTTGGAAGCCTGATCGTGTGTGAAGTTAGTGAGCCAAATGGAGTCGTTCTCCCACAAGAACCACTCGGCTGATTCTTCTTCAATATGCGCTTCACCAACATGCAGTGTTTCCTTGATTGAATTAGCTCTCACACCAATATTTGGGCCTAGAGTCTTTGTATTGAGGGCTATCTGAAAACGGCTTTGGCTAGGAAGCTGTCTGTGAATGTGGAGTTGGTGGCATGTGAAACCCGCATGTGGAGCATTGGTTTGTGTAGGATGCTCTACCAGGTTCATTCCAAGATAATGCACTCAAAGGGCATTAAGCCTAGAGTGTGAAAGCTGAGTTTCCTTGAGAGCTGCTTGGAAGCCTGATGGTGTGTGAAGTTAGTGAGCCAAATGGAGTTGTTCTCCCACAAGAACCACTCGGCTGATTCTTCTTCAATATGCGCTTCACCTACATGCAGTGTTTCCTTGATTGAATATGCTGTCACAAAAATATTTGCGCCTAGACCCTTTGTATTGAGGGCTATCTGAAAACGGCTTTGGCGCTGAAGTTGTCTGTGAATGTGGAGTTGGTGGCATGTGAAACCCGCATGTGGAGCATTGGTTTTTGTGGGAAGCTCACCAAGCTTCATTTCAGTCCTAGGCACTCAAAGGGCATTAAGCCTAGAGTGTGAAAGCTGAGTTTCCTTGAGAGCTGCTTGGAAGCCTGATGGTGCGTGAAGTTAGTGAGCCAAATGGAGTTGTTCTCCCACAAGAACCACTCGGCTGATTCTTCTTCAATATGCGCTTCACCAACATGCAGTGTTTCCTTGATTGAATTAGCTCTCACACCAATATTTGGGCCTAGAGCCTTTGTATTGAGGGCTATCTGAAAACGGCTTTGGCGCTGAAGTTGTCTGTGAATGTGGAGTTGGTGGCATGTGAAACCCGCATGTGCAGCATTGGTTTGTGTGGGATGCTCTACCAGGTTCATTCCAAGATAATGCACTCAAAGGGCATTAAGCCTAGAGTGTGAAAGCTGAGTTTCCTTGAGAGCTGCTTGGAAGCCTGATGGTGTGTGAAGTTAGTGAGCCAAATGGAGTTGTTCTCCCACAAGAACCACTCGGCTGATTCTTCTTCAATATGCGCTTCACCAACATGCAGTGTTTCCTTGATTGAATATGCTGTCACAAAAATATTTGCGCCTAGACCCTTTGTATTGAGGGCTATCTGAAAACGGCTTTGGCGCTGAAGTTGTCTGTGAATGTGGAGTTGGTGGCATGTGAAACCCGCATGTGGAGCATTGGTTTTTGTGGGAAGCTCACCAAGGTTCATTTCAGTCCTAGGCACTCAAAGGGCATTAAGCCTAGAGTGTGAAAGCTGAGTTTCCTTGAGAGCTGCTTGGAAGCCTGATGGTGTGTGAAGTTAGTGAGCCAAATGGAGTTGTTCTCCCACAAGAACCACTCGGCTGATTCTTCTTCAATATGCGCTTCACCAACATGCAGTGTTTCCTTGGTTGAATTAGCTCTCACACCAATATTTGTGCCTGGAGCCTTTGTATTGAGGGCTATTTGAAAACGGCTTTAGCTAGGAAGTTGTCTGTGAATGTGGAGTTGGTGGCATGTGAAACCCGCATGTGGAGCATTGGTTTGTGTGGGAAGCTCACCAAGCTTCATTTCAGTCCTAGGCACTCAAAGGGCATTAAGCCTAGAGTGTGAAAGCTGAGTTTCCTTGAGAGCTGCTTGGAAGCCTGATGGTGCGTGAAGTTAGTGAGCCAAATGGAGTTGTTCTCCCACAAGAACCACTCGGCTGATTCTTCTTCAATATGCGCTTCACCAACATGCAGTGTTTCCTTGATTGAATTAGCTCTCACACCAATATTTGGGCCTAGAGCCTTTGTATTGAGGGCTATCTGAAAACGGCTTTGGCGCTGAAGTTGTCTGTGAATGTGGAGTTGGTGGCATGTGAAACCCGCATGTGCAGCATTGGTTTGTGTGGGATGCTCTACCAGGTTCATTCCTAGATAATGCACTCAAAGGGCATTAAGCCTAGAGTGTGAAAGCTGAGTTTCCTTGAGAGCTGCTTGGAAGCCTGATGGTGTGTGAAGTTAGTGAGCCAAATGGAGTTGTTCTCCCACAAGAACCACTCGGCTGATTCTTCTTCAATATGCGCTTCACCAACATGCAGTGTTTCCTTGATTGAATTAGCTCTCACACCAATATTTGGGCCTAGAGCCTTTGTATTGAGGGCTATCTGAAAACGGCTTTGGCTAGGAAGTTGTCTGTGAATGAGGAGTTGGTGGCATGTGAAACGCACATGTGGAGCATTGATTTGTGTGGGAAACTCACCAAGCTTCATTTCAGTCCTAGGCACTCAAAGGACATTAAGCCTAGAGTGTGAAAGCTGAATTTCCTTGAGAGCTCTTTGGAAGCCTGATGGTGTGTGAAGTTAGTGAGCCAAATGGAGTTGTTCTCCCACAAGAACCACTCGGCTGATTCTTCTTCAATATGCGCTTCACCAACATGCAGTGTTTCCTTGATTGAATTAGCTCTCACACCAATATTTGGGCCTAGAGCCCTTCTATTGAGGGCTATCTGAAAACGGCTTTGGCTAGGAAGTTGTCTGTGAATGAGGAGTTGGTGGCATGTGAAACCCGCATGTGGAGCATTGGTTTGTGTGGGAAGCTCACCAAGCTTCATTTCAGTCCTAGGCACTCAAAGGGCATTAAGCCTAGAGTGTGAAAGCTGAGTTTCCTTGAGAGCTGCTTGGAAGCCTGATGGTGCGTGAAGTTAGTGAGCCAAATGGAGTTGTTCTCCCACAAGAACCACTCGGCTGATTCTTCTTC
The DNA here is from genome assembly GCF_030435755.1 of Ochotona princeps. Classification (NCBI taxonomy): domain Eukaryota; kingdom Metazoa; phylum Chordata; class Mammalia; order Lagomorpha; family Ochotonidae; genus Ochotona; species Ochotona princeps. The sequence continues at coordinate 78,400 of NW_026700679.1, forward strand.
AATATGCGCTTCACCAACATGCAGTGTTTCCTTGATTGAATTAGCTCTCACACCAATATTTGGGCCTAGAGCCTTGGTATTGAGGGCTATCTGAAAACGGCTTTGGCGCTGAAGTTGTCTGTGAATGTGGAGCTGGTGGCATGTGAAACCCGCATGTGGAGCATTGGTTTGTGTGGGATGCTCTACCAGGTTCGTTCCTAGATAATGCACTCAAAGGGCATTAAGCCTAGAGTGTGAAAGCTGAGTTTCCTTGAGAGCTGCTTGGAAGCCTGATGGTGTGTGAAGGTAGTGAGCCAAATGGAGTTGTTCTCCCACAAGAACCACTCGGCTGATTCTTCTTCAATATGCGCTTCACCAACAAGCAGTGTTTCCTTGATTGAATTAGCTCTCACACCAATATTTGTGCCTAGAGTCTTTGTATTGAGGGCTATCTGAAAACGGCTTTGGCGCTGAAGTTGTCTGTGAACGTGGAGTTGGTGGCATGTGAAACCCGAATGTGGAGCATTGGTTTGTGTGGGAAGCTCACCAAGGTTCATTTCAGTCCTAGGCACTCATTGGGCATTAAGCCTAGACTGTGAAAGCTGAGTTTCCTTGAGAGCTGCTTGGAAGCCTGATGGTGTGTGAAGTTAGTGAGCCAAATGGAGTTGTTCTCCCACAAGAACCACTCGGCTCATTCTTCTTCAATATGCGCTTCACCAACATGCAGTGTTTCCTTGATTGAATTAGCTCTCACACAAATATTTGGGCCTAGAGCCCTTCTATTGAGGGCTATCTGAAAACGGCTTTAGCTAGGATGTTGTCTGTGAATGTGGAGTTGGTGGCATGTGAAACCCACATGTGGAGCATTGGTTTGTGTGGGAAACTCACCAAGCTTCATTTCAGTCCTAGGCACTCAAAGGGCATTAAGCCTAGAGTGTGAAAGCTGAGTTTCCTTGAGAGCTGCTTGGAAGCCTGATGGTGTGTGAAGTTAGTGAGCCAAATGGAGTTGTTCTCCCACAAGAACCACTCGGCTGATTCTTCTTCAATATGCGCTTCACCAACATGCGGTGTTTCCTTGATTGAATTAGCTCTCACACCAATATTTGGGCCTAGAGCCTTTGTATTGAGGGCTATCTGAAAACGGCTTTGGCGCTGAAGTTGTCTGTGAATGTGGAGCTGGTGGCATGTGAAACCCGCATGTGGAGCATTGGTTTGTGTGGGGTGTTCTACCAGGTTCATTCCCATATAATGCACTCAAAGGGCATTAAGCCTAGAGTGTGAAAGCTGAGTTTCCTTGAGAGCTGCTTGGAAGCCTGATGGTGTGTGAAGGTAGTGAGCCAAATGGAGTTGTTCTCCCACAAGAACCACTCGGCTGATTCTTCTTCAATATGCGCTTCACCAACATGCAGTGTTTCCTTGATTGAATATGCTGTCACAAAAATATTTGCGCCTAGACCCTTTGTATTGAGGGCTATCTGAAAACGGCTTTGGCGCTGAAGTTGTCTGTGAATGTGGAGTTGGTGGCATGTGAAACCCGGATGTGGAGCATTGGTTTTTGTGGGAAGCTCACGAAGGTTCATTTCAGTCCTAGGCACTCAAAGGGCATTAAGCCTAGAGTGTGAAAGCTGAGTTTCCTTGAGAGCTGCTTTTATTCCTGATGGTTTGTGAAGTTAGTGAGCCAAATGGAGTTGTTCTCCCACAAGAACCACTCGGCTCATTCTTCTTCAATATGCGCTTCACCAACATGCAGTGTTTCCTTGATTGAATTAGCTCTCACACCAATATTTGGGCCTAGAGCCTTTGTATTGAGGGCTATCTGAAAACGGCTTTGGCTAGGAAGTTGTCTGTGAATGTGGAGTTGGTGGCATGTGAAACCCGCACGTGGAGCATTGGTTTGTGTGGGAAGCTCACCAAGCTTCATTTCAGTCCTAGGCACTCAAAGGGCATTAAGCCTAGAGTGTGAAAGCTGAGTTTCCTTGAGAGCTGCTTGGAAGCCTGATGGTGTGTGAAGTTAGTGAGCCAAATGGAGTTGTTCTCCCACAAGAACCACGCGACTGATTCTTCCTCAATATGCGCTTCACCAACATGCAGTGTTTCCTTGATTGAATTAGCTCTCACACCAATATTTGCGCCTAGAGCCTTTGTATTGAGGGCTATCTGAAAACGGCTTTGGCTAGGAAGTTGTCTGTGAATGTGGAGTTGGTGGCATGTGAAACCCGCATGTGGAGCATTGGTTTGTGTGGGATGCTCTTCCAGGTTTGTTCCTAGATAATGCACTCAAAGGGCATTAAGCCTAGAGTGTGAAAGCTGAATTTCCTTGAGAGCTGCTTGGAAGCCTGATGGTGTGTGAAGTTAGTGAGCCAAATGGAGTTGTTCTCCCACAAGAACCACTCGGCTGATTCTTCTTCAATATGCGCTTGACCAACATGCATTGTTTCCTTGATTGAATTAGCTCTCACACCAATATTTGCGCCTAGAGCCCTTCTATTGAGGGCTATCTGAAAACGGCTTTGGCTAGGAAGCTGTCTGTGAATGTGGAGTTGGTGGCATGTGAAACCCGCATGTGGAGCTTTGGTTTGTGTGGCAAACTCACCAAGCTTCATTTCAGTCCTAGGCACTCAAAGGGCATTAAGCCTAGAGTGTGAAAGCTGAGTTTCCTTGAGAGCTGCTTGGAAGCCTGATGGTGTGTGAAGTTAGTGAGCCAAATGGAGTTGTTCTCCCACAAGAACCACTCGGCTGATTCTTCTTCAATATGCGCTTCACCAACATGCAATGTTTCCTTGATTGAATTAGCTCTCACACCAATATTTGCGCCTAGAGCCTTTGTATTGAGGGATACCTGAAAACGGCTTTGGCTAGGAAGTTGTCTGTGAATGTGGAGTTGGTGGCATGTGAAACCCGCATGTGGAGCATTGGTTTGTGTGGGATGTTCTACCATGTTCGTTCCTAGATAAAGCACTCAAAGGGCATTAAGCCTAGAGTGTGAAAGCTGAGTTTCCTTGAGAGCTGCTTGGAAGCCTGATGGTGTGTGAAGTTAGTGAGCCAAATGGAGTTGTTCTCCCACAAGAACCACTCGGCTGATTCTTCTTCAATATGCGCTTCACCAACATGCACTGTTTCCTTGATTCAATTAGCTCTCACACCAATATTTGTGACTAGAGCCTTTGTATTGAGGGCTATCTGAAATGGCTTTGGCGCTGAAGTTGTCTGTGAATGTTGAGTTGGTGGCATGTGAAACCCGCATGTGGAGCATTGGTTTGTGTGGGAAGCTCACCAAGCTTCATTTCAGTCCTAGGCACTCAAAGGGCATTAAGCCTAGAGTGTGAAAGCTGAGTTTCCTTGAGAGCTGCTTTTATTCCTGATGGTTTGTGAAGTTAGTGAGCCAAATGGAGTTGTTCTCCCACAAGAACCACTCGGCTCATTCTTCTTCAATATGCGCTTCACCAACATGCAGTGTTTCCTTGATTGAATTAGCTCTCACACCAATATTTGGGCCTAGAGCCTTTGTATTGAGGGCTATCTGAAAACGGCTTTGGCTAGGAAGTTGTCTGTGAATGTGGAGTTGGTGGCATGTGAAACCCGCACGTGGAGCATTGGTTTGTGTGGAAAGCTCACCAAGCTTCATTTCAGTCCTAGGCACTCAAAGGGCATTAAGCCTAGAGTGTGAAAGCTGAGTTTCCTTGAGAGCTGCTTGGAAGCCTGATGGTGTGTGAAGTTAGTGAGCCAAATTGAGTTGTTCTCCCACAAGAACCACTCGACTGATTCTTCCTCAATATGCGCTTCACCAACAAGCAGTGTTTCCTTGATTGAATTAGCTCTCACACCAATATTTGCGCCTAGAGCCTTTGTATTGAGGGCTATCTGAAAACGGCTTTGGCTAGGAAGTTGTCTGTGAATGTGGAGTTGGTGGCATGTGAAACCCGCATGTGGAGCATTGGTTTGTGTGGGATGCTCTTCCAGGTTTGTTCCTAGATAATGCACTCAAAGGGCATTAAGCCTAGAGTGTGAAAGCTGAATTTCCTTGAGAGCTGCTTGGAAGCCTGATGGTGTGTGAAGTTAGTGAGCCAAATGGAGTTGTTCTCCCACAAGAACCACTCGGCTGATTCTTCTTCAATATGCGCTTGACCAACATGCATTGTTTCCTTGATTGAATTAGCTCTCACACCAATATTTGCGCCTAGAGCCCTTCTATTGAGGGCTATCTGAAAACGGCTTTGGCTAGGAAGCTGTCTGTGAATGTGGAGTTGGTGGCATGTGAAACCCGCATGTGGAGCTTTGGTTTGTGTGGCAAACTCACCAAGCTTCATTTCAGTCCTAGGCACTCAAAGGGCATTAAGCCTAGAGTGTGAAAGCTGAGTTTCCTTGAGAGCTGCTTGGAAGCCTGATGGTGTGTGAAGTTAGTGAGCCAAATGGAGTTGTTCTCCCACAAGAACCACTCGGCTGATTCTTCTTCAATATGCGCTTCACCAACATGCAATGTTTCCTTGATTGAATTAGCTCTCACACCAATATTTGCGCCTAGAGCCTTTGTATTGAGGGATACCTGAAAACGGCTTTGGCTAGGAAGTTGTCTGTGAATGTGGAGTTGGTGGCATGTGAAACCCGCATGTGGAGCATTGGTTTCTGTGGGATGCTCTACCAGGTTCTTTCCTAGATAATGCACCTAAAGGGCATTAAGCCTAGAGTGTGAAAGCTGAGTTTCCTTGAGAGCTGCTTGGAAGCCTGATGGTGTGTGAAGTTAGTGAGCCAAATGGAGTTGTTCTCCCACAAGAACCACTCGGCTGATTCTTCTTCAGTATGCGCTTCACCAACATGCAGTGTTTCCTTGATTGAATATGCTGTCACAAAAATATTTGCGCCTAGACCCTTTGTATTGAGGGCTATCTGAAAACGGCTTTGTCTAGGAAGTTGTCTGTGAATGTGGAGTTGGTGGCATGTGAAACCCGCATGTGGAGCATTGGTTTTTGTGGGATGCTCTACCAGGTTCGTTCCTAGATAATGCACTCAAAGGGCATTAAGCCTAGAGTGTGAAAGCTGAGTTTCCTTGAGAGCTGCTTGGAAGCCTGATGGTGTGTAAAGTTAGTGAGCCAAATGGAGTTGTTCTCCCACAAGAACCACTAGGCTGATACTGCTTCAATATGCGCTTCACCAACATGCAGTGTTTCCTTGATTGAATTAGCTCTCACACCAATATTTGCGCCTAGAGCCTTTGTATTGAGGGCTATCTGAAAACGGCTTTGGCGCTTAAGTTGTCTGTGAATGAGGAGTTGGTGGCATGTGAAACCCACATGTGGAGCATTGGTTTGTGTGGGAAACTCACCAAGCTTCATTTCAGTCCTAGGCACTCAAAGGGCATTAAGCCTAGAGTGTGAAAGCTGAGTTTCCTTGAGAGCTCTTTGGAAGCCTGATGGTGTGTGAAGTTAGTGAGCCAAATGGAGTTGTTCTCCCACAAGAAGCACTCGGCTGATTCTTCTTCAATATGCGCTTCACCAACATGCAGTGTTTCCTTGATTGAATTAGCTCTCACACCAATATTTGGGCCTAGAGCCCTTCTATTGAGGGCTATCTGAAAACGGCTTTGGCTAGGAAGTTGTCTGTGAATGAGGAGTTGGTGGCATGTGAAACCCGCATGTGGAGCATTGGTTTGTGTGGGAAACTCACGAAGCTTCATTTCAGTCCTAGGCACTCAAAGGGCATTAAGCCTAGAGTGTGAAAGCTGAGTTTCCTTGAGAGCTGCTTGGAAGCCTGATGGTGTGTGAAGTTAGTGAGCCAAATGGAGTTGTTCTCCCACAAGAACCACTCGTCTGATTCTTCTTCAATATGCGCTTCACCAACATGCAGTGTTTCCTTGATTGAATATGTTGTCACAAAAATATTTGCGCCTAGACCCTTTGTATTGAGGGCTATCTGAAAACGGCTTTGGCGCTGAAGTTGTCTGTGAATGTGGAGTTGGTGGCATGTGATACCCGCATGTGGAGCATTGGTTTTTGTGGGAAGCTCACCAAGCTTCATTTCAGTCCTAGGCACTCAAAGGGCATTAAGCCTAGAGTGTGAAAGCTGAGTTTCCTTGAGAGCTGCTTGGAAGCCTGATGGTGTGTGAAGTTAGTGAGCCAAATGGAGTTGTTCTCCCACAGGAACCACTCGGCTCATTCTTCCTCAATATGCGCTTCACCAACAAGCAGTGTTTCCTTGATTGAATTAGCTCTCACACCAATATTTGCACCTAGAGCCTTTGTATTGAGGGCTATCTGAAAACGGCTTTGGCGCTGAAGTTGTCTGTGAATGTGGAGTTGGTGGCATGTGAAACCCGCATGTGGAGCATTGGTTTGTGTGGGATGCTCTTCCAGGTTTGTTCCTAGGTAATGCACTCAAAGGGCATTAAGCCTAGAGTGTGAAAGCTGAGTTTCCTTGAGAGCTGCTTGGAAGCCTGATGGTGTGTGAAGTTAGTGAGCCAAATGGAGTTGTTCTCCCACAAGAACCACTCGGCTGATTCTTCTTCAATATGCGCTTCACCAACATGCAGTGTTTCCTTGATTGAATTAGCTCTCACACCAATATTTGCGCCTAGAGCGCTTCTATTGAGGGCTATCTGAAAACGGCTTTGGCAGGAAGCTGTCTGTGAATGTGGAGTTGGTGGCATGTGAAACCCGCATGTGGAGCATTGGTTTGTGTGGGAAACTCACCAAGCTTCATTTCAGTCCTAGGCACTCAAAGGGCATTAAGCCTAGAGGGTGAAAGCTGAGTTTCTTTGAGAGCTGCTTGGAAGCCTGATGGTGTGTGAAGTTAGTGAGCCAAATGGAGTTGTTCTCCCACAAGAACCACTCGTCTGATTCTTCTTCAATATGTGCTTCACCAACATGCAATGTTTCCTTGATTGAATTAGCTCTCGCACCAATATTTGGGCCTAGAGCCTTTGTATTGAGGGCTATCTGAAAACGGCTTTGGCTAGGAAGTTGTCTGTGAATGTGGAGTTGGTGGCATGTGAAACCCGCATGTGGAGCATTGGTTTTTGTGGGATGCTCTACCAGGTTCGTTCCTAGATAATGCACTCAAAGGGCATTAAGCCTAGAGTGTGAAAGCTGAGTTTCCTTGAGAGCTGCTTGGAAGCCTGATGGTGTGTGAAGTTAGTGAGCCAAATGGAGTTGTTCTCCCACAAGAACCACTAGGCTGATACTGCTTCAATATGCGCTTCACCAACATGCAGTGTTTCCTTGATTGAATTAGCTCTCACACCAATATTTGCGCCTAGAGCCTTGGTATTGAGGGCTATCTGAAAACGGCTTTGGCTAGGAAGTTGTCTGTGAATGAGGAGTTGGTGGCATGTGAAACCCACATGTGGAGCATTGGTTTGTGTGGGAAACTCACCAAGCTTCATTTCAGTCCTAGGCACTCAAAGGGCATTAAGCCTAGAGTGTGAAAGCTGAGTTTCCTTGAGAGCTCTTTGGAAGCCTGATGGTGTGTGAAGTTAGTGAGCCAAATGGAGTTGTTCTCCCACAAGAAGCACTCGGCTGATTCTTCTTCAATATGCGCTTCACCAACATGCAGTGTTTCCTTGATTGAATTAGCTCTCACACCAATATTTGGACCTAGAGCCCTTCTATTGAGGGCTATCTGAAAACGGCTTTGGCTAGGAAGTTGTCTGTGAATGAGGAGTTGGTGGCATGTGAAACCCGCATGTGGAGCATTGGTTTGTGTGGGAAACTCACGAAGCTTCATTTCAGTCCTAGGCACTCAAAGGGCATTAAGCCTAGAGTGTGAAAGCTGAGTTTCCTTGAGAGCTGCTTGGAAGCCTGATGGTGTGTGAAGTTAGTGAGCCAAATGGAGTTGTTCTCCCACAAGAACCACTCGTCTGATTCTTCTTCAATATGCGCTTCACCAACATGCAGTGTTTCCTTGATTGAATATGTTGTCACAAAAATATTTGCGCCTAGACCCTTTGTATTGAGGGCTATCTGAAAACGGCTTTGGCGCTGAAGTTGTCTGTGAATGTGGAGTTGGTGGCATGTGAAACCCGCATGTGGAGCATTGGTTTTTGTGGGAAGCTCACCAAGCTTCATTTCAGTCCTAGGCACTCAAAGGGCATTAAGCCTAGAGTGTGAAAGCTGAGTTTCCTTGAGAGCTGCTTGGAAGCCTGATGGTGTGTGAAGTTAGTGAGCCAAATGGAGTTGTTCTCCCACAAGAACCACTCGGCTGATTCTTCTTCAATATGCGCTTCACCAACATGCAGTGTTTCCTTGATTGAATTAGCTCTCACACCAATATTTGCGCCTAGAGCGCTTCTATTGAGGGCTATCTGAAAACGGCTTTGGCTAGGAAGCTGTCTGTGAATGTGGAGTAGGTGGCATGTGAAACCCGCATGTGGAGCATTGGTTTGTGTGGGAAACTCACCAAGCTTCATTTCAGTCCTAGGCACTCAAAGGGCATTAAGCCTAGAGGGTGAAAGCTGAGTTTCTTTGAGAGCTGCTTGGAAGCCTGATGGTGTGTGAAGTTAGTGAGCCAAATGGAGTTGTTCTCCCACAAGAACCACTCGTCTGATTCTTCTTCAATATGTGCTTCACCAACATGCAATGTTTTTTTGATTGAATTAGCTCTCGCACCAATATTTGGGCCTAGAGCCTTTGTATTGAGGGCTATCTGAAAACAGCTTTGGCGCTGAAGTTGTCTGTGAATGTGGAGTTGGTGGCATGTGAAACCCGCATGTGGAGCATTGGTTTGTGTGGAATGCTCTACCAGGTTCGTTCCTAGATAATGCACTCAAAGGGCATTAAGCCTAGAGTGTGAAAGCTGAGTTTCCTTGAGAGCTGCTTTTATTCCTGATGGTGTGTGAAGTTAGTGAGCCAAATGGAGTTGTTCTTCCACAAGAACCACTCGGCTGATTCTTCTTCAATATGCGCTTCACCAACATGCAGTGTTTCCTTGATTGAATTAGCTCTCACACCAATATTTGGGCCTAGAGCCTTTGTATTGAGGGCTATCTGAAAACGGCTTTGGCGCTGAAGTTGTCTGTGAATGTGGAGTTGTTGGCATGTGAAACCCGCATGTGGACCATTGGTTTTTGTGGGAAGCTCACCAAGATTCATTTCAGTCCTAGGCACTCTAAGGGCATTAAGACTAGAGTGTGAAAGCTGAGTTTCCTTGAGAGCTGCTTTTATTCCTGATGGTGTGTGAAGTTAGTGAGCCAAATGGAGTTGTTCTCCCACAAGAACCACTTGGCTGATTCTTCTTCAATATGCGCTTCACCAACATGCCGTGTTTCCTTGATTGAATTAGCTCTCACACCAATATTTGCGCCTAGAGCCTTTGTATTGAGGGCTATCAGAAAACGGCTTTGGCTAGGAAGTTGTCTGTGAATGTGGAGTTGGTGGCATGTGAAACCCGAATGTGGAGCATTGGTTTGTGTGGGAAGCTCACCAAGCTTCATTTCAGTCCTAGGCACTCAAAGGGCATTAAGCCTAGAGGGTGAAAGCTGAGTTTCCTTGAGAGCTGCTTGGAAGCCTGATGGTGTGTGAAGTTAGTGAGCCAAATGGAGTTGTTCTCCCACAAGAACCACTCGACTGATTCTTCCTCAATATGCGCTTCACCAACATGCAGTGTTTCCTTGATTGAATTAGCTCTCACACCAATATTTGCGCCTAGAGCCTTTGTATTGAGGGCTATCTGAAAACGGCTTTGGCTAGGAAGTTGTCTGTGAATGTGGAGTTGGTGGCATGTGAAACTCGCATGTGGAGCATTGGTTTGTGTGGGATGCTCTTCCAGGTGTGTTCCTAGGTAATGCTCTCAAAGGGCATTAAGCCTAGAGTGTGAAAGCTGAGTTTCCTTGAGAGCTGCTTGGAAGCCTGATGGTGTGTGAAGTTAGTGAGCCAAATGGAGTTGTTCTCCCACAAGAACCACTCGTCTGATTCTTCTTCAATATGCGCTTCACCAACATGCAGTGTTTCCTTGATTGAATTAGCTCTCACACCAATATTTGCGCCTAGAGCCCTTCTATTGAGGGCTATCTGAAAACGGCTTTAGCTAGGAAGCTGTCTGTGAATGTGGAGTTGGTGGCATGTGAAACCCGCATGTGGAGCTTTGGTTTGTGTGGGAAACTCACCAAGCTTCATTTCAGTCCTATTCACTCAAAGGGCATTAAGCCTAGAGTGTGAAAGCTGAGTTTCCTTGAGAGCTGCTTGGAAGCCTGATGGTGTGTGAAGTTAGTGAGCCAAATGGAGTTGTTCTCCCACAAGAACCACTCGGCTGATTCTTCTTGAATATGCGCTTGACCAACATGCAGTGTTTCCTTGATTGAATTAGCTCTCACACCAATATTTGCGCTTACAGCCTTTGAATTGAGGGCTATCTGAAAACGGCTTTGGCTAGGAAGTTGTCTGTGAATGTGGAGTTGGTGGCATTTGAAACCCGCATGTTTAGCTTTGGATTGTGTGGGAAGCTCACCAAGCTTCATTTCAGTCCTAGGCACTCAAAGGGCATTAAGCCTAGAGTGTGAAAGCTGAGTTTCCTTGAGAGCTGCTTGGAAGCCTGATGGTGTGTGAAGTTAGTGAGCCAATTGGAGTTGTTCTCCCACAAGAACCACTTGGCTGATTCTTCTTCAATATGCACTTCACCAACATGCAGTGTTTCCTTGATTGAATTAGCTCTCACACCAATATTTGCGCCTAGAGCCTATGGATTGAGCGCTATCTGAAAACGGCTTTGCCTAGGAAGTTGTCTGTGAATGTGGAGTTGGTGGCATGTGAAACCCGCATGTGGAGCTTTGGTTTGTGTGGGAAGCTCACCAAGCTTCATTTCAGTCCTAGGCACTCAAAGGGCATTAAGACTAGAGTGTGAAAGCTGAGTTTCCTTGAGAGCTGCTTGGAAGCCTGATGGTGTGTGAAGTTAGTGAGCCAAATGGAGTTGTTCTCCCTCAACAACCACTCGGCTGATTCTTCTTCAATATGCGCTTCACCAACATGCAGTGTTTCCTTGATTGAATTAGCTCTCACACCAATATTTGGGCCTAGAGCCTTTGTATTGAGGGCTATCTGAAAAAGGCTTTGGCTAGGAAGTTGTCTGTGAATGTGGAGTTGGTGGCATGTGAAAGTTGCATGTGCAGCATTGGTTTCTGTGGGAAGCTCACCAAGCTTCATTTCAGTCCTAGGCACTCAAACGGTATTTGGCCTAGAGTGTGAAAGCTGAGTTTCCTTGAGAGCTGCTTGGAAGCCTGATGGTGTGTGAAGTTAGTGAGCCAAATGGAGTTGTTCTTTAACAACAACCACTCGGCTGATTCTTCTTCAATATGCGCTTCACCAACATGCAGTGTTTCCTTGATTAAATTAGCTCTCACACCAATATTTGCGCTTAGAGCCCTTCTATTGAGGGCTATCTGAAAACGGCTTTGGCTAGGAAGCTGTCTGTGAATGTGGAGTTGGTGGCATTTGCAAAACGCATGTGGAGCATTGGTTTGTGTGGGAAGCTCACCAAGCTTCATTTCAGTCCTAGGCACTCTAAGGGCATTAAGCCTAGAGTGTGAAAGCTGAGTTTCCTTGAGAGCTGCTTGGAAGCCTGATGGTGCGTGAAGTTAGTGAGCCAAATGGAGTTGTTCTCCCACAAGAACCACTCGGCTGATTCTCCCTCAATATGCGCTTCACCAACATGCAGTGTTTCCTTGATTGAATTAGCTCTCACACCAATATTTGCGCCTAGAGCCTTTGTATTGAGGGCTATCTGAAAACGGCTTTGGCTAGGTAGTTGTCTGTGAATGAGGAGTTGGTGGCATGTGAAACCCGCATGTGGAGCATTGGTTTGTGTGGGATGCTCTACTAGGTTCGTTCCTAGACAATGCACTCAAGGGCCTTTAAGCCTAGAGTGTGAAAGCTGAGTTTCCTTGAGAGCTGCTTGGAAGCCTGATGGTGTGTGAAGTTAGTGAGCCAAATGGAGTTGTTCTCCCACAAGAACCACTCGGCTGATTCTTCTTCAATATGTGCTTCACCAACATGCAGTGTTTCCTTGATTGAATTAACTCTCACACCAATATTTGCGGCTAGAGCCTTTGTATTGAGGGCTATCTGAAAATGGCTTTGGCGCTGAAGTTGTCTGAGAATGTGGAGTTGGTGGCATGTGAAACCCGCATGTGGAGCATTGGTTTGTCGTGGGAAGCTCACCAAGCTTCATTTCAGTCCTAGGCACTCAAAGGGCATTAAGCCTAGAGTGTGAAAACTGAGTTTCCTTGAGAGCTGCTTTTACTCCTGATGGTGTGTGACGTTAGTGAGCCAAATGGAGTTGTTCTCCCACAAGAACCACTCGGCTGATTCTTCCTCAACATGCGCTTCACCAACATGCAGTGTTTCCTTGATTGAATTAGCTCTCACACCAATATTTGGGCCTAGAGCCTTTGTGTTGAGGGCTATCTGAAAACGGCTTTGGCTAGGAAGTTCTCTGTGAATGAGGAGTTGGTGGCATGTGAAACCCGCATGTGGAGCATTGGTTTGTGTGGGAAACTCACCAAGCTTCATTTCAGTCCTAGGCACTCAAAGGGCATTAAGCCTAGAGTGTGAAAGCTGAGTTTCCTTGAGAGCTGCTTGGAAGCCTGATGGTGTGTGAAGTTAGTGAGCCAAATGGAGTTGTTCTCTCACAAGAACCACTCGGCTGATTCTTCTTCAATATGCGCTTCACCAACATGCAGTGTTTCCTTGATTGAATTAGCTCTGACACCAATATTTGCGCCTAGAGCCTTTGTATTGAGGGCTATCTGAAAATGGGTTTTGGGGGGACTCGCAAGATGGCCGACATAGGAGGAAGACTGTGAGAGAGCTCACAGACAGAGAGGGCTAGAACGCGACAAAAGCGTAAGTGGAACAGCATAGAACTACAGGGAGAAGAACGTGAAGTTCCCTGGACAGTGTGGAGCCAAAAAATCCACACAACTCGGAAGAGCAACCAGGGAAAAACAAAGCAAAGGACAGGGAAGACGACTTTCCGCTCCTGACCTGCTGAGTCACCTCTGAGTGCAGACGCTGAAAGCCGCAGAACCCACCCAAAGACCGACCTGAAGACGCTGTGGCCGTGAGGACCGGAGTTGATTGGGACCCGCTGGCATCTGCTCACCCTGGTCACCAGGACTCGCCAGGACCAGCCCCGCTGCGGACACCAGGACCCTGAATCACCGGGACCCGCCGGCATCTGCCCACCCTGGTCGCCAACCCCCCGGGACCTGCACCAGCCGCACCCTCCAGGCTCCATCGCGACCCGCGCGGAGACCAGCAACGGACGCAGCAGTCGGGAGACGCACTGGCGGCCAGGATTCCCACCAGAGGAAGAGGCAGACTGCAAGAACCTGAGGTTTGAGTGAGTTGGGTGGGGACAGTGGTGGGTTGGAGGCTTCGGGAGTTGGCCCCCCAGGGGCACGGACAGAGCCTGAACACAATTGGCCTCCCCGCCCCTCCCCCCCCCAGGCTCCAGCCTCTAGAGACACAGGGCGAGTGCCTTGAGACTGCCAAAACTGTGTCTGGGAGAAAGGCAAAAGGCACACTGGATACTCCCCTGTGCCTTTGCGGTGTGGCACTCAGCTGGGCGGTGCTATCCCACAGGAACCCAAGCACGCCTCTGGGCTGGGCAGTTCCCTGCTAGCGCAGGGGCGGTTGGTCCCCTGCAAGTGCTGGGGTGGGCGGACCTGCGCAGGAGGCGTTTCCAGAGAGCACCTGGAACACACCCTATAGTCCCTTGCTCCGAGCCCTGTGATCCAGTAAACAGGGTGCGCGCACAGAGAGTGCCTTCACTCCCCCACGCCCTGTGGTAGCATACCTGTAGGGGACGAGCTGAGAGTGCGCTTTGAATCCGCTGGGCCCTGGAAGAGGCGCCCTGAGGTCCAGTGTTCTGGAGACGCACCAAAAGTGCCTTGAAAATTCCCACACCCTGCTACTCCACGCCTGCAGACTCCGATCTCTACAGGATAGTGCTTGGAGACCCCTCAGCACACTGGTGCCTAGGTCTCTCAAAAAAGAAACACTAACACAATGGGAAGAAATACCAGAAAAGGTAATGATCCAGATGAGAGTGCCAACACCCTACCAATAAAGGATCGAAAGCCAATGTCTATTTCGGAGATGCGAGATGAAGACATAGAAGATCTACCAGACAAGGAATTCAAAAAAATAATGTTAAAATATGTCAGAGACAATGAGAAGAATTGGGAGGACTTCAAGGAATTCAAGAACCACATAGCCTCAGAAATACAACAAATGAAAAGTAAAATCCTTGACTTAGAGCACAAAATTGAGAGCCTAACCAACAGAACAAATACAGCAGAAGAGAGGATCTCTGAAACGGAAGACACACAAAACGAACACACCCAGTTCATGAAACAGCTGGAGACAAGTCTGAACAAAGCCAATAAGACCATACAAGAAATGAAAGACAACCTCAGAAAATCAAATATTAGGATTATTGGCCTTCCTGAAGGAGCGGAAAAAGAATCAGAAATGCAAATGGTGCTCGACGAAATTATACAGGAAAACTTTCAAAACACTTGGAACATGAATCCAGCTCAAATCCAGGACGGTCAGAGGACTCCCAGCAGATATGACCCAAAGCGATCTTCACCCAGACATATGGTGCTCAAGTTCCACTCCAACGAAGACAAAGAAAGAATCCTAAGACAAGTACGAAGCAGAGAAAAGATCACATACCGGGGAAAACCAATCAGGATCACGGCTGACTTTTCTGAAGAGACCTTACAAGCAAGAAGAGAATGGACAAAGATCTTCCAAATCCTGAATCAGAACAACTGTCAACCAAGAATATTGTACCCAGCAAAGATCTCATTCGTATTTGAGAACGAAATCAAATACTTCCACAGCAAAGAGAAATTAGAAGAATATGCCAGCACAAAACCAGCTCTACAAAATCTCCTTAGAAATGCACTAATTCCAGAAAAAAAGGAGGTGAATCATAAGCAAAGATGGCAAACAGGAAGGTCTCCCCACTAAAGTCCACACAAGGAAGGGCAATAACACAGATATCAACACCCACAAAAACAAGTATGGCAGGGCAAAATCACAACCTCTCAATTTTAACTCTCAACACAAATGGCCTGAACTCACCAATCAAAAGGCATAGATTAACAGAATGGATTATCAAACAGCACCCAACTATCTGTTGCCTACAAGAGACACATCTAACCAGAAGAGATTCAAAGAAGCTGAAAGTGAAAGGTTGGAAACAGATATTTCATGCCAATGGGCGAGAAAAAAAGGCTGGGGTAGCTGTCTTAATTTTAGATGATGTGGACTTCAATCTGACACACATCAAAAAGGACAGGGAAGGACATTATATATTGGTGAAGGGACTGATCCATCAGGAAGTAATTACCATTGTGAACATATATGCACCAAATTCAAACGCACCTAGCTACGTGAAGCAATTACTCACGGACTTAAGGGGAGGCATAGATATGCACACAATAATAGTGGGTGATCTTAACACCCCACTAACAACTATAGACAGATCAACAAAACAAAAACTCAACAAAGAAACAACAGAACTCATACAAACAATAGAACAACTGGACTTGGTTGACATTTATAGAATTTTTTACCCTAAGGCCACAGATTATACATTTTTTTCAGCAGTACATGGCACCTTCTCCAGGATCGACCACATGATAGGACACAAAGCAAACCTAAATAACTTCAAAAAGATAGGAATCATGCCATGTACCCTCTCAGACCACCACGGAATGAAGCTGGAAATCAGCAATTCAAAATGCCCCAGGAAATACAGAAACTCTTGGAGGCTGAACAATATGCTACTAAACGAACAATGGATCAGAGAAGAAATTAAAGATGAGATCAAAAAATTTATGGAAACCAATGAAAACTCTGACACAACATTCCAAAATTTGTGGGACACTGCCAAAGCAGTGCTACGGGGTAAACTCATCGCAATTGGAGCTCATGTCAAGGCCCAAGAGAGGCGCCAAATACAGGAACTAAACACACACCTCCAGGAACTGGAAAAACAACAGCAGAAGAGCCCCACACACAATAGGAAACAAGAAATCATCAAAACAAGGGAGGAAATCAACCAGATAGAAATAAAAAAAACCATACACAAAATCAATGAATCAAAAAGCTGGTTTTTTGAGAAGATAAACAAGATAGACACTCCACTGGCCCGACTGACAAAGAAAAAACAAGAGAAGGCAAGAATTAACAGCATCAAAGATGAAAAAGGCAACATAACAACAGACACCGCATCCATTAAGGCCATAATCAGAAATTACTACAAAGCACTGTACTCCAACAAATCAGAAGATCACCAAGAAATGGAAAAGTTCTTAGACTTCTACCACTTGCCAAAACTTAGCCCAGAGGCAACAAACGACCTGAACAAACCCATAACTGAAGTAGAGATTGAATCAGTGATTAAAGACCTCCCAACAAGGAAAAGCCCAGGCCCAGATGGCTTCACTCCAGAATTCTACAAAACATTCCGAACAGAGCTGACCCCAATCCTCTACAAACTCTTCAAAACAATAGAAAAAGAGGCAACCCTTCCAAACTCATTCTATGAAGCCAACATTACCTTAATCCCAAAACCAGACAGAGAACTAACAGAGAAGGAAAACTACAGACCTATCTCTTTGATGAACATTGATGCTAAGATTCTCAACAAAATCCTAGCCAACAGAATTCAAAAACACATCAGACAGATCATTCATCCAGATCAAGTAGGATTCATCCCTGGAATGCAGGGATGGTTCAACATTCGAAAATCTATAAATGTGATACACCACATCCAAAAACTGAAAAACAAGAATCACATGATAGTATCAATAGATGCGGAAAAAGCTTTCGACAAAATCCAACATCACTTCCTACTAAAAACCCTAACCAAGGTAGGCATAGATGGAAAAATCCACAACATAATTAAAGCAATATATGAAAAACCCAACGCCAGCATCATACTGAATGGAGAAAAGCTGGAACCCTTCCCACTGAGATCTGGAACAAGACAGGGATGTCCACTTTCTCCACTACTATTCAACATAGTCCTAGAGGTACTCGCTGAGGCCATAAGACAAGAAAAAGAAATCAGAGGAATCCAAATGGGAAACGAAGAAGTCAAGCTCTCACTATACGCAGATGATATGATTCTTTATGTAGAAGAGCCAAGAGACTCAATACAGAGACTGCTAGAACTTGTACGAGAGTTTGGTAGAGTGGCAGGGTACAAAATTAATGAACAAAAATCAACAGCCATAGTGTATGCGAACAGCCCCAAGATGGAAAAAGACTTAACCAGCAAGATACCATTCAAAATAACAGAGAAAAGTATGAAATATCTGGGAATAAATCTAACCAAAAATGTAGAAGACTTATTTGAAGAAAACTACAATCTGCTTAAAAAAGAAATTGAACAAGACCTCAAAAGATGGAGTAATATCCCACGCTCCTGGATAGGTAAAATCAATATCATTAAAATGTCTATACTGCCAAAAGCAATATATACATTCAACGCAATCCCAATCAAATTGCCCAAAATATTCTTCATGGAACTGGAAACAATGATCCAAAGGTTCATCTGGAAGCACAAAAAACCACGGATAGCTAGAACTATCCTGAAGAACAGGAAGTTAGCAGGGGGAATCACAGTTCCGGACCTCTGGACATACTATAGGGCAGTGGTTATCAAAACAGCCTGGTACTGGCACAAAGATAGAGAGGAAGATCAATGGAACAGAATAGAAACGCCAGAAGGAAACCCACACAGATACAGCCAAATAATCTTTGACAAAAAGACAAACGACAACCCAGGCAAATGGGAAGGTCTGTTCAATAAATGCTGCTGGGACAACTGGTTGATAGCCTGCAGAAACAAAAAAATAGATCCACATCTCTCACCATACACTAAGATCAGATCTAAATGGATAACAGATCTAAACCTACATCCAGAAACCTTCAAACTTTTGGAAGAAAATGTTGGAAACACACTGGAACACTTAGGGGTAGGCCCTCACTTCCTAAAAAAGACTCCAGATGCAGTAGAAATCAAGACCAAAATAAACAATTGGGACCTCATCAAACTAAGAAGCTTCTGTACAGCTAGAGAAACAATCAACAAAGTAAAAAGGCAACCCACAGAATGGGAGAAGATCTTCGCACACGACATAGGTGATAGAGGGCTAATATCCAGAATATACAAAGAGCTACAAAACAACCAAAATGTCAAAACAAACAAGCCACTCAAGAAATGGGCACGGGAAATGGGCAGACACTTCACAAAGGAACAAACCCAAATGGCAAATAAACATATGAAAAAATGCTCAAGTTCCCCGGCAATAAGGGAAATCCAAATTAAAACATCAATGAGGTACCACCTAACGCCAGTAAGACTGGCCCACATGAATAAAAGCACCAACGACACTTGTTGGCGAGGTTGCGGGGAAAAGGGAACCCTACTCCACTGCTGGTGGGGCTGCAGGCTGGTACAGCCTCTATGGAAATCAGTATGGAGAATATTCAAACAACTCAAATTCAACATACCGTATGATCCAGCAATAGCACTCCTAGGAATATATCCAGAACACTTGTTCTATGAGAAACCAACATGTACTCCTATGTTCATAGCAGCACAATCAGTAATTGCAAAAACATGGAAACAACCAAAATGCCCATCAACAGAGGATTGGATAAGAAAGCTATGGTTCATCTACTCCATGGAATACTACTCAGCTATTAAAAAAAAACAAAATGCAGTTCTTTGTGGCCAAATGGGCCAAACTGGAAACCATAATGCTAAGGGAAATGAGCCAATCCCAAAAGGTTAAATACCACATGTTTGCCTTAATTTAAGATGATATGATGTTATGTATAACATGTTATGTTTTGAATGTTATATGTTGTGTATAAACTAAAATTGAAGTATAGGTGAGGTGGTCACAGAAGGTGGCTGGAAACCCGCATTTACTTTTAACATATTGGTTACTCATTACTATGTCAATTAATTCCATAATGATATAAATTTTTGCTGATGGTATGTTGGAGCTTTCAATTGACTGGGATGATACTCTGCTGGCTCTGTCATCAGACCAGAGAGGGTATACCTAAGAAACCGTTGAACTTGACGGGACAATAAGATGCTGGACTCTATGTTTGGTATACGCTTGCAATGGGGAAATCTCAACTGAACTTGAGCTGTGGTTATGCAATAAGGTGGAGGAATCCACCATGGTGGGAGGGTTTGGGGAGGGGTGGGGAGAAACCAAGTATCTATGTAACTGTGTCACATAATACAATGTAATTACTGAAGTTAAATAATAAATAATTAAAAAAAATGGGTTTTGGCTAGGAAGTTGTCTGTGAATGAGGAGTTGGTGGCATGTGAAACCCGCATGTGGAGCATTGGTTTGTGTGGGAATCTCACCAAGCTTCATTTCAGTCCTAGGCACTCAAAGGGCATTAAGCTTAGAGTGTGAAAGCTGAGTTTCCTTGAGAGCTGCTTGGAAGCCTGATGGTGTGTGAAGTTAGTGAGCCAAATGGAGTTGTTCTCCCACAAGAATCACTCGACTGATTCTTCCTCAATATGCGCTTCACCAACATGCCGTATTTCCTTGTTTGAATTAGCTCTCACACCAATAGTTGCGCCTAGAGCCTTTGTATTGAGGGCTATCTGAAACGGCTTTGGCGCTTAAGTTGTCTGTGAATGTGGAGTTGGTGGCATGTGAAACCCGCATGTGGAGCATTGGTGTGTGTGGGAAGCTCACCAAGGTTCATTTCAGTCCTAGGCACTCAAAGGGCATTAAGCCTAGAGTGTGAAAGCTGAGTTTCCTTGAGAGCTGCTTGGAAGCCTGATGGTGTGTGAAGTTAGTGAGCCAAATGGAGTTGTTCTCCCACAAGAACCACTCGGCTGATTCTTCTTCAATATGCGCTTCACCAACATGCAGTGTTTCCTTGATTGAATTAGCTCTGACACCAATATTTGTGCCTAGAGCCTTTGTATTGAGGGCTATCTGAAAACGGCTTTGGCTAGGAAGTTGTGTGTGAATGTGGAGTTGGTGGCATTTGAAACCCGCATGTGGAGCTTTGGATTGTGTGGGAAGCTCACCAAGCTTCATTTCAGTCCTAGGCACTCAAAGGGCATTAAACCTACAGTGTGAAAGCTGAGTTTCCTTGAGAGCTGCTTGGAAGCCTGATGGTGTGTGAAGTTAGTGAGCCAAATGGAGTTGTTCTCCCACAAGAACCACTCGACTGATTCTTCTTCAAAATGCGCTTCACCAACATGCAGTGTTTCCTTGATTGAATTAGCTCTCACACCAATATTTGCGCCTAGAGCCTTTGTATTGAGGGCTATCTGAAAATGGCTTTGGCTCTGAAGTTTTCTAAGAATGTGGAGTTGGTGGCATGTGAAACCCGCATGTGGAGCATTGGTTTGTGTGGGAAGCTCACCAACCTTCATTTCAGTCCTAGGCACTCAAAGGGCATTAAGCCTAGAGTGTGAAAGCTGAGTTTCCTTGAGAGCTGCTTGGAAGCCTGATGATGTGTGAAGTTAGTGAGCCAAATGGAGTTGTTCTCCCACAAGAACCACTCAGCTGATTCTTCTTCAATATGCGCTTCACCAACATGCAGTGTTTCCTTGATTGAATTAGCTCTCACACCAATATTTGGGCCTAGAGCCTTTGCATTGAGGGCTATCTGAAAACGGCTTTGGCTAGGAAGTTGTCTGTGAATGTGGAGTTGGTGGCATGTGAAACCCGCATGTGGAGCATTGGTTTGTGTGGGATGCTCTACCAGGTTCATTCCTAGATAATGCACTCAAAGGGCATTAAGCCTAGAGTGTGAAAACTGAGTTTCCTTGAGAGCTCCATGAAGCCTGGTGGTGTGGGAAGTTAGTGAGCCAAATGGAGTTGTTCTCCCACAAGAACCACTCGGCTGATTCTTCTTCAATATGCGCTTGACCAACATGCATTGTTTCCTTGATTGAATTAGCTCTCACACCAATATTTGCGCATAGAGCGCTTCCATTGAGGGCTATCTGAAAACGGCTTTGGCTAGGAAGCTGTCTGTGAATGTGGAGTTGGTGGCATTTGCAAAACGCATGTGGAGCATTGGTTTGTGTGGGAAGCTCACCAAGCTTCATTTCAGTCCTAGGCACTCAAAGGGCATTAAACCTACAGTGTGAAAGCTGAGTTTCCTTGAGAGCTGCTTGGAAGCCTGATGGTGTGTGAAGTTAGTGAGCCAAATGGAGTTGTTCTCCCACAAGAACCACTCGGCTGATTCTTCCTCAATATGCGCTTCACCAACATGCAGTGTTTCCTTGATTGAATTAGCTCTCACACCAATACTTGCGCCTAGGTCCTTTGTATTGAGGGCTATAGAAAACGGCTTTAGCTAGGAAGTTGTCTGTGAATGTGGAGTTGGTGGCATGTGAAACCCGCATGTGGAGCATTGGTTTTTGTGGGATGCTCTACCAGGTTCGTTCCTAGACAATTCACTCAAGGGACATTAAGCATAGAGTGTGAAAGCTGAGTTTCCTTGAGAGCTGCTTGGAAGCCTGATGGTGTGTGAAGTTAGTGAGCCAAATGGAGTTGTTCTTCCACAAGAACCACTCGGCTGATTCTTCTTCAATATGCGCTTCATCAACATGCAGTGTTTCCTTGATTGAATTAGCTCTGACACCAATATTTGTGCCTAGAGCCTTTGTATTGAGAGCTATCTGAAAACGGCTTTGGCGCTGAAGTTGTCTAAGAATGTGGAGTTGGTGGCATGTGAAACCCGCATGTGGACCATTGGTTTGTGTGGGAAGCTCACCAAGCTTCATTTCAGTCCTAGGCACTCTAAGCGCATTAAGACTAGAGAGTGAAAGCTGAGTTTCCTTGAGAGCTGCTTGGAAGCCTGATGGTGTGTGAAGTTAGTGAGCCAAATGGAGTTGTTCTCCCACAAGAACCACTCGACTGATTCTTCTTCAATATGCGCTTCACCAACATGCAATGTTTCCTTGATTGAATTAGCTCTCACACCAATATTTAGGCCTAGAGCCTTTGTATTGAGGGCTATCTGAAAATGGCTTTGGCTCTGAAGTTGTCTAAGAATGTGGAGTTGGTGGCATGTGAAACCCGCATGTGGAGCATTGGTTTGTGTGGGATGCTCTACTAGGTTCGTTCCTAGACAATGCACTCAAGGGGCATTAAGCCTAGAGTGTGAAAGCTGAGTTTCCTTGAGAGCTGCCTGGAAGCCTGATGGTGTGTGAAGTTAGTGAGCCAAATGGAGTTGTTCTCCCACAAGAACCACTCGGCTGATTCTTCTTCAATATGTGCTTCACCAAGATGCAGTGTTTCCTTGATTGAATTAACTCTCACACCAATATTTGCGCCTAGAGCCTTTGTATTGAGGGCTATCTGAAAATGGCTTTGGCGCTGAAGTTGTCTGAGAATGTGGAGTTGGTGGCATGTGAAACCCGCATGTGGAGCATTGGTTTGTGTGGGAAGCTCACCAAGCTTCATTTCAGTCCTAGGCACTCAAAGGGCATTAAGCCAAGAGTGTGAAAACTGAGTTTCCTTGAGAGCTGCTTTTACTCCTGATGGTGTGTGAAGTTAGTGAGCCAAATGGAGTTGTTCTCCCACAAGAACCACTCGGCTGATTCTTCCTCAATATGCGCTTCACCAACATGCAGTGTTTCCTTGATTGAATTAGCTCTCACACAAATATTTGGGCCTAGAGCGTTTGTATTGAAGGCTATCTGAAAACGGCTTTAGCTAGGAAGTTGTCTGTGAATGTGGAGTTGGTGGCATGTGAAACCCGAATGTGGAGCATTGGTTTGTGTGGGATGCTCTACCAGGTTCGTTCCTAGATAATGCACTCAAAGGGCATTAAGCCTAGTGTGTGAAAGCTGAGTTTCCTTGAGAGCTGCTTGGAAGCCTGATGGTGTGTGAAGTTAGTGAGCCAAATGGAGTTGTTCTCCCACAAGAACCACTCGGCTGATTCTTCCTCAACATGCGCTTCACCAACATGCAGTGTTTCCTTGATTGAATTAGCTCTCACACAAATATTTGGGCCTAGAGCCTTTGTGTTGAGGGCTATCTGAAAACGGCTTTGGCTAGGAAGTTGTGTGTGAATGTGGAGTTGGTGGCATGTGAAACCCGCATGTGGAGCTTTGGATTGTGTGGGAAGCTCACCAAGCTTCATTTCAGTCCTAGGCACTCAAAGGGCATTAAACCTACAGTGTGAAAGCTGAGTTTCCTTGAGAGCTGCTTGGAAGCCTGATGGTGTGTGAAGTTAGTGAGCCAAATGGAGTTGTTCTCTCACAAGAACCACTCGGCTGATTCTTCTTCAATATGCGCTTCACCAACATGCAGTGTTTCCTTGATTGAATTAGCTCTGACACCAATATTTGTGCCTAGAGCCTTTGTATTGAGGGCTATCTGAAAACGCCTTTGGCGCTGAAGTTGTCTAAGAATGTGGAGCTGGTGGCATGTGAAACCCGCATGTGGACCATTGGTTTGTGTGGGAAGCTCACCAAGCTTCATTTCAGTCCTAGACACTCTAATGGCATTAAGACTAGAGTGTGAAAGCTGAGTTTCCTTGAGAGCTGCTTGGAAGCCTGAAGGTGTGTGAAGTTAGTGAGCCAAATGGAGTTGTTCTCCCACAAGAACCACTCGGCTGATTCTTGCTCAATATGCGCTTCACCAACATGCAGTGTTTCCTTGATTGAATCAGCTCTCACACCAATACTTGCGCATAGGGCCTTTGTATTGAGGGCTATAGAAAACGGCTTTAGCTAGGAAGTTGTCTGTGAATGTGGAGTTGGTTGCATGTGAAAGCCGCATGTGGAGCATTGGTTTGTGTGGGATGCTCTACCAGGTTCGTTCCTAGACAATGCACTCAAGGGGCATTAAGCCTAGAGTGTGAAAGCTGAGTTTCCTTGAGAGCTGCTTGGAAGCCTGATGGTGTGTGAAGTTAGTGAGCCAAATGGAGTTGTTCTCTCACAAGAACCACTCGGCTCAATCTTCTTCAATATGCGCTTCACCAACATGCAGTGTTTCCTTGATTGAATTAGCTCTGACACCAATATTTGTGCCTAGAGCCTTTGTATTGAGGGCTATCTGAAAACGGCTTTGGCTCTGAAGTTGTCTAAGAATGTGGAGTTGGTGGCATGTGAAACCCGCATGTGCACCATTGGTTTGTGTGGGAAGCTCACCAAGCTTCATTTCAGTCCTAGGCACTCTAAGCGCATTAAGACTAGAGTGTGAAAGCTGAGTTTCCTTGAGAGCTGCTTGGAAGCCTGATGGTGTGTGAAGTTAGTGAGCCAAATGGAGTTGTTCTCCCACAAGAACCACTCGGCTGATTCTTCTTCAATATGTGCTTCACCAACATGCAGTGTTTCCTTGATTGAATTAGCTCTCACACCAATATTTGCGCCTAGAGCCTTTGTATTGAGGGCTATCTGAAAATGGCTTTGGCGCTGAAGTTGTCTGTGAATGTGGAGTTGGTGGCATGTGAAACCCGCATGTGGAGCATTGGTTTGTGTGGGAAGCTCACCAAGCTTCATTTCAGTCCTAGGCACTCAAAGGGCATTAAGCCTAGAGTGTGAAAGCTGAGTTTCCTTGAGAGCTGCTTGGAAGCCTGATGGTGTGTGAAGTTAGTGAGCCAAATGGAGTTGTTCTCCCACAAGAACCACTCGGCTGATTCTTCTTCAATATGCGCTTCACCAACATGCAGTGTTTCCTTGATTGAATTAGCTCTGACACCAATATTTGTGCCTAGAGCCTTTGTATTGAGGGCTATCTGAAAACGGCTTTGGCTAGGAAGTTGTGTGTGAATGTGGAGTTGGTGGCATTTGAAACCCGCATGTGGAGCTTTGGATTGTGTGGGAAGCTCACCAAGCTTCATTTCAGTCCTAGGCACTCAAAGGGCATTAAACCTACAGTGTGAAAGCTGAGTTTCCTTGAGAGCTGCTTGGAAGCCTGATGGTGTGTGAAGTTAGTGAGCCAAATGGAGTTGTTCTCCCACAAGAACCACTCGGCTGATTCTTCTTCAATATGCGCTTCACCAACATGCAATGTTTCCTTGATTGAATTAGCTCTCACACCAATATTTGTGCCTAGAGCCTTTGTATTGAGGGCTATCTGAAAACGGCTTTGGCGCTGAAGTTGTCTGTGAATGTGGAGTTGGTGGCATGTGAAACCCGCATGTGGAGCATTGGTTTGTGTGGGATGCTCTACCAGGTTCATTCCTAGATAATGCTCTCAAAGGGCATTAAGCCTAGAGTGTGAAAACTGAGTTTCCTTGAGAGCTGCTTGGAAGCCTGATGGTGTGTGAAGTTAGTGAGCCAAATGGAGTTGTTCTCCCACAAGAACCACTCGGCTGATTCTTCTTCAATATGTGCTTCACCAACATGCAGTGTTTCTTTGATTGAATTAGCTCTCACACCAATATTTGCGCCTAGAGCCTTTGTATTGAGGGCTATGTGAAAACGGCTTTGGCTAGGAAGTTGTCTGTGAATGTGGAGTTGGTGGCATGTTAAACCCGCATGTGCAGCATTGGTTTCTGTGGGAAGCTCACCAAGCTTCATTTCAGTCCTAGGCACTCAAAGGGCATTAAACCTACAGTGTGAAAGCTGAGTTTCCTTGAGAGCTGCTTGGAAGCCTGATGGTGTGTGAAGTTAGTGAGCCAAATGGAGTTGTTCTCCCACAAGAACCACTCGGCTGATTCTTCCTCAATATGCGCTTCACCAACATGCAGTGTTTCCTTGATTGAATTAGCCCTCACACCAATACTTGCGCCTAGAGCCTTTGTATTGAGGGCTATAGAAAACGGCTTTAGCTAGGAAGTTGTCTGTGAATGTGGAGTTGGTGGCATGTGAAACCCGCATGTGGAGCATTGGTTTGTGTGGGATGCTCTACCAGGTTCGTTCCTAGACAATACACTCAAGGGGCATTAAGCCTAGAGTGTGAAAGCTGAGTTTCCTTGAGAGCTGCTTGGAAGCCTGATGGTGTGTGAAGTTAGTGAGCCAAATGGAGTTGTTCTCTCACAAGAACCACTCGGCTGATTCTTCTTCAATATGCGCTTCACCAACATGCAGTGTTGCCTTGATTGAATTAGCTCTGACACTAATATTTGTGCCTAGAGCCTTTGTATTGAGGGCTATCTGAAAACGGCTTTGGCGCTGAAGTTGTCTAAGAATGTGGAGTTGGTGGCATGTGAAACCCGCATGTGGAGCATTGGTTTCTGTGGGAAGCTCACCAAGCTTCATTTCAGTCCTAGACACTCTAAGGGCATTAAGACTAGAGTGTGAAAGCTGAGTTTCCTTGAGAGCTGCTTGGAAGCCTGATGGTGTGTGAAGTTAGTGAGCCAAATGGAGTTGTTCTCCCACAAGAACCACTCGGCTGATTCTTGCTCAATATGCGCTTCACCAACATGCAGTGTTTCCTTGATTGAATCAGCTCTCACACCAATACTTGCGCCTAGGGCCTTTGTATTGAGGGCTATAGAAAACGGCTTTAGCTAGGAAGTTGTCTGTGAATGTGGAGTTGGTTGCATGTGAAAGCCGCATGTGGAGCATTGGTTTGTGTGGGATGCTCTACCAGGTTCGTTCCTAGACAATGCACTCAAGGGGCATTAAGCCTAGAGTGTGAAAGCTGAGTTTCCTTGAGAGCTGCTTGGAAGCCTGATGGTGTGTGAAGTTAGTGAGCCAAATGGAGTTGTTCTCCCACAAGAACCACTCGGCTGATTCTTCTTCAATATGTGCTTCACCAACATGCAGTGTTTCCTTGATTGAATTAGCTCTCACACCAATATTTGCGCCTAGAGCCTTTGTATTGAGGGCTATCTGAAAATGGCTTTGGCGCTGAAGTTGTCTGAGAATGTGGAGTTGGTGGCATGTGAAACCCGCATGTGGAGCATTGGTTTGTGTGGGAAGCTCACCAAGCTTCATTTCAGTCCTAGGCACTCAAAGGGCATTAAGCCTAGAGTGTGAAAGCTGAGTTTCCTTGAGAGCTGCTTGGAAGCCTGATGGTGTGTGAAGTTAGTGAGCCAAATGGAGTTGTTCTCCCACAAGAACCACTCCGCTGATTCTTCTTCAATATGCGCTTCACCAACAAGCAGTGTTTCCTTGATTGAATTAGCTCTGACACCAATATTTGTGCCTAGAGCCTTTGTATTGAGGGCTATCTGAAAACGGCTTTGGCTAGGAAGTTGTGTGTGAATGTGGAGTTGGTGGCATTTGAAACCCGCATGTGGAGCTTTGGATTGTGTGGGAAGCTCACCAAGCTTCATTTCAGTCCTAGGCACTCAAAGGGCATTAAACCTACAGTGTGAAAGCTGAGTTTCCTTTAGAGCTGCTTGGAAGCCTGATGGTGTGTGAAGTTAGTGAGCCAAATGGAGTTGTTCTCCCACAAGAACCACTCGGCTGATTCTTCTTCAATATGCGCTTCACCAACATGCAATGTTTCCTTGATTGAATTAGCTCTCACACCAATATTTGGGCCTAGAGCCTTTGTATTGAGGGCTATCTGAAAACGGCTTTGGCGCTGAAGTTGTCTGTGAATGTGGAGTTGGTGGCATGTGAAACCCGCATGTGGAGCATTGGTTTGTGTGGGATGCTCTACCAGGTTCATTCCTAGATAATGCACTCAAAGGGCATTAAGCCTAGAGTGTGAAAACTGAGTTTCCTTGAGAGCTGCTTGGAAGCCTGATGGTGTGTGAAGTTAGTGAGCCAAATGGAGTTGTTCTCTCACAAGAACCACTCGGCTGATTCTTCTTCAATATGCGCTTCACCAACATGCAGTGTTTCTTTGATTGAATTAGCTCTCACACCAATATTTGCGCCTAGAGCCTTTGTATTGAGGGCTATGTGAAAACGGCTTTGGCTAGGAAGTTCTCTGTGAATGAGGAGTTGGTGGCATGTGAAACCCGCATGTGCAGCATTGGTTTCTGTGGGAAGCTCACCAAGCTTCATTTCAGTCCTAGGCACTCAAAGGGCATTAAACCTACAGTGTGAAAGCTGAGTTTCCTTGAGAGCTGCTTGGAAGCCTGATGGTGTGTGAAGTTAGTGAGCCAAATGGAGTTGTTCTCCCACAAGAACCACTCGGCTGATTCTTCCTCAATATGCGCTTCACAAACATGCAGTGTTTCCTTGATTGAATTAGCTCTCACACCAATACTTGCGCCTAGGGCCTTTGTATTGAGGGCTATAGAAAACGGCTTTAGCTAGGAAGTTGTCTGTGAATGTGGAGTTGGTGGCATGTGAAACCCGCATGTGGAGCATTGGTTTGTGTGGGATGCTCTACCAGGTTCGTTCCTAGACAATGCACTCAAGGGGCATTAAGCCTAGAGTGTGAAAGCTGAGTTTCCTTGAGATCTGCTTGGAAGCCTGATGGTGTGTGAAGTTAGTGAGCCAAATGGAGTTGTTCTCCCACAAGAACCACTCGGCTGATTCTTCTTCAATATGCGCTTCACCAACATGCAGTGTTTCCTTGATTGAATTAGCTCTGACACCAATATTTGTGCCTGGAGCCTTTGTATTGAGGGCTATCTGAAAACGGCTTTGGCGCTGAAGTTGTCTAAGAATGTGGAGTTGGTGGCATGTGAAACCCGCATGTGGACCATTGGTTTGTGTGGGAAGCTCACCAAGCTTCATTTCAGTCCTAGACACTCTAAGGGCATTAAGACTAGAGTGTGAAAGCTGAGTTTCCTTGAGAGCTGCTTGGAAGCCTGATGGTGTGTGAAGTTAGTGAGCCAAATGGAGTTGTTCTCTCACAAGAACCACTCGGCTGATTCTTGCTCAATATGCGCTTCACCAACATGCAGTGTTTCCTTGATTGAATCAGCTCTCACACCAATACTTGCGCCTAGGGCCTTTGTATTGAGGGTTATAGAAAACGGCTTTAGCTAGGAAGTTGTCTGTGAATGTGGAGTTGGTTGCATGTGAAACCCGCATGTGGAGCATTGGTTTGTGTGGGATGCTCTACCAGGTTCGTTCCTAGACAATGCACTCAAGGGGCATTAAGCCTAGAGTGTGAAAGCTGAGTTTCCTTGAGAGCTGCTTGGAAGCCTGATGGTGTGTGAAGTTAGTGAGCCAAATGGAGTTGTTCTCCCACAAGAACCACTCGGCTGATTCTTCTTCAATATGTGCTTCACCAACATGCAGTGTTTCCTTGATTGAATTAGCTCTCACACCAATATTTGCGCCTAGAGCCTTTGTATTGAGGGCTATCTGAAAATGGCTTTGGCGCTGAAGTTGTCTGAGAATGTGGAGTTGGTGGCATGTGAAACCCGCATGTGGAGCATTGGTTTGTGTGGGAAGCTCACCAAGCTTCATTTCAGTCCTAGGCACTCAAAGGGCATTAAGCCTAGAGTGTGAAAACTGAGTTTCCTTGAGAGCTGCTTGGAAGCCTGATGGTGTGTGAAGTTAGTGAGCCAAATGGAGTTGTTCTCCCACAAGAACCACTCGGCTGATTCTTCCTCAATATGCTCTTCACCAACATGCAGTGTTTCCTTGATTGAATTAGCTCTCACACAAATATTTGGGCCTAGAGCGTTTGTATTGAGGGCTATCTGAAAACGGCTTTGGCTAGGAAGTTGCTGTGAATGTGGAGTTGGTGGCATGTGAAACCCGCATGTGGAGCATTGGTTTGTGTGGGATGCTCTACCAGGTTCGTTCCTAGATAATGCACTCAAAGGGCATTAATCCTAGTGTGTGAAAGCTGAGTTTCCTTGAGAGCTGCTTGGAAGCCTGATGGTGTGTGAAGTTAGTGAGCCAAATGGAGTTGTTCTCCCACAAGAACCACTCGGCTGATTCTTCCTCAACATGCGCTTCACCAACATGCAGTGTTTCCTTGATTGAATTAGCTCTGACACCAATATTTGTGCCTAGAGCCTTTGTATTGAGGGCTATCTGAAAACGGCTTTGGCTAGGAAGTTGTGTGTGAATGTGGAGTTGGTGGCATTTGAAACCCGCATGTGGAGCTTTGGATTGTGTGGGAAGCTCACCAAGCTTCATTTCAGTCCTAGGCACTCAAAGGGCATTAAACCTACAGTGTGAAAGCTGAGTTTCCTTTAGAGCTGCTTGGAAGCCTGATGGTGTGTGAAGTTAGTGAGCCAAATGGAGTTGTTCTCCCACAAGAACCACTCGGCTGATTCTTCTTCAATATGCGCTTCACCAACATGCAATGTTTCCTTGATTGAATTAGCTCTCACACCAATATTTGGGCCTAGAGCCTTTGTATTGAGGGCTATCTGAAAACGGCTTTGGCGCTGAAGTTGTCTGTGAATGTGGAGTTGGTGGCATGTGAAACCCGCATGTGGAGCATTGGTTTGTGTGGGATGCTCTACCAGGTTCATTCCTAGATAATGCACTCAAAGGGCATTAAGCCTAGAGTGTGAAAACTGAGTTTCCTTGAGAGCTGCTTGGAAGCCTGATGGTGTGTGAAGTTAGTGAGCCAAATGGAGTTGTTCTCTCACAAGAACCACTCGGCTGATTCTTCTTCAATATGCGCTTCACCAACATGCAGTGTTTCTTTGATTGAATTAGCTCTCACACCAATATTTGCGCCTAGAGCCTTTGTATTGAGGGCGATGTGAAAACGGCTTTGGCTAGGAAGTTCTCTGTGAATGAGGAGTTGGTGGCATGTGAAACCCGCATGTGCAGCATTGGTTTCTGTGGGAAGCTCACCAAGCTTCATTTCAGTCCTAGGCACTCAAAGGGCATTAAACCTACAGTGTGAAAGCTGAGTTTCCTTGAGAGCTGCTTGGAAGCCTGATGGTGTGTGAAGTTAGTGAGCCAAATGGAGTTGTTCTCCCACAAGAACCACTCGGCTGATTCTTCCTCAATATGCGCTTCACAAACATGCAGTGTTTCCTTGATTGAATTAGCTCTCACACCAATACTTGCGCCTAGGGCCTTTGTATTGAGGGCTATAGAAAACGGCTTTAGCTAGGAAGTTGTCTGTGAATGTGGAGTTGGTGGCATGTGAAACCCGCATGTGGAGCATTGGTTTGTGTGGGATGCTCTACCAGGTTCGTTCCTAGACAATGCACTCAAGGGGCATTAAGCCTAGAGTGTGAAAGCTGAGTTTCCTTGAGATCTGCTTGGAAGCCTGATGGTGTGTGAAGTTAGTGAGCCAAATGGAGTTGTTCTCCCACAAGAACCACTCGGCTGATTCTTCTTCAATATGCGCTTCACCAACATGCAGTGTTTCCTTGATTGAATTAGCTCTGACACCAATATTTGTGCCTGGAGCCTTTGTATTGAGGGCTATCTGAAAACGGCTTTGGCGCTGAAGTTGTCTAAGAATGTGGAGTTGGTGGCATGTGAAACCCGCATGTGGACCATTGGTTTGTGTGGGAAGCTCACCAAGCTTCATTTCAGTCCTAGACACTCTAAGGGCATTAAGACTAGAGTGTGAAAGCTGAGTTTCCTTGAGAGCTGCTTGGAAGCCTGATGGTGTGTGAAGTTAGTGAGCCAAATGGAGTTGTTCTCTCACAAGAACCACTCGGCTGATTCTTGCTCAATATGCGCTTCACCAACATGCAGTGTTTCCTTGATTGAATCAGCTCTCACACCAATACTTGCGCCTAGGGCCTTTGTATTGAGGGTTATAGAAAACGGCTTTAGCTAGGAAGTTGTCTGTGAATGTGGAGTTGGTTGCATGTGAAACCCGCATGTGGAGCATTGGTTTGTGTGGGATGCTCTACCAGGTTCGTTCCTAGACAATGCACTCAAGGGGCATTAAGCCTAGAGTGTGAAAGCTGAGTTTCCTTGAGAGCTGCTTGGAAGCCTGATGGTGTGTGAAGTTAGTGAGCCAAATGGAGTTGTTCTCCCACAAGAACCACTCGGCTGATTCTTCTTCAATATGTGCTTCACCAACATGCAGTGTTTCCTTGATTGAATTAGCTCTCACACCAATATTTGCGCCTAGAGCCTTTGTATTGAGGGCTATCTGAAAATGGCTTTGGCGCTGAAGTTGTCTGAGAATGTGGAGTTGGTGGCATGTGAAACCCGCATGTGGAGCATTGGTTTGTGTGGGAAGCTCACCAAGCTTCATTTCAGTCCTAGGCACTCAAAGGGCATTAAGCCTAGAGTGTGAAAACTGAGTTTCCTTGAGAGCTGCTTGGAAGCCTGATGGTGTGTGAAGTTAGTGAGCCAAATGGAGTTGTTCTCCCACAAGAACCACTCGGCTGATTCTTCCTCAATATGCTCTTCACCAACATGCAGTGT
Organism: Ochotona princeps; assembly: GCF_030435755.1. Lineage (NCBI taxonomy): Eukaryota > Metazoa > Chordata > Mammalia > Lagomorpha > Ochotonidae > Ochotona > Ochotona princeps. The sequence goes on from NW_026700679.1 coordinate 110,569, forward strand.
TTCCTTGATTGAATTAGCTCTCACACAAATATTTGGGCCTAGAGCGTTTGTATTGAGGGCTATCTGAAAACGGCTTTGGCTAGGAAGTTGTCTGTGAATGTGGAGTTGGTGGCATGTGAAACCCGCATGTGGAGCATTGGTTTGTGTGGGATGCTCTACCAGGTTCGTTCCTAGATAATGCACTCAAAGGGCATTAATCCTAGTGTGTGAAAGCTGAGTTTCCTTGAGAGCTGCTTGGAAGCCTGATGGTGTGTGAAGTTAGTGAGCCAAATGGAGTTGTTCTCCCACAAGAACCACTCGGCTGATTCTTCCTCAACATGCGCTTCACCAACATGCAGTGTTTCCTTGATTGAATTAGCTCTCACACAAACATTTGGGCCTAGAGCCTTTGTATTGAGGGCTATCTGAAAACTTCTTTGGCTAGGAAGTTCTCTGTGAATGAGGAGTTGGTGGCATGTGAAACCCGCATGTGGAGCATTGGTTTATTGGGAAACTCACCAAGCTTCATTTGAGTCCTAGGCACTCAAAGGGCATTAAGCCTAGAGTGTGAAAGCTGAGTTTCCTTGAGAGCTGCTTGGAAGCCTGATGGTGTGTGAAGTTAGTGAGCCAAATGGAGTTGTTCTCTCACAAGAACCACTCGGCTGATTCTTCTTCAATATGCGCTTCACCAACATGCAGTGTTTCCTTGATTGAATTAGCTCTCACACCAATATTTGCGCCTAGAGCCTTTGTATTGAGGGCTATCTGAAAATGGGATTTGGCTAGGAAGTTGTCTGTGAAAGAGGAGTTGGTGGCATGTGAAACCCGCATGTGGAGCATTGGTTTGTTTGGGAACCTCACCAAGCTTCATTTCAGTCCTAGGCACTCAAAGGGCATTAAGCCTAGAGTGTGAAAGCTGAGTTTCCTTGAGAGCTGCTTGGAAGCCTGATGGTGTGTGAAGTTAGTGAGCCAAATGGAGTTGTTCTCCCACAAGAACCACTCGACTGATTCTTCCTCAATATGCGCTTCACCAACATGCAGTGTTTCCTTGATTGAATTAGCTCTCACACCAATATTTGCGCCTAGAGCCTTTGCATTGAGGGCTATCTGAAAACGGCTTTGGCTAGGAAGTTGTCTGTGAATGTGGAGTTGGTGGCATGTGAAACCCGCATGTGGAGCATTGGTTTGTGTGGGAAGCTCACCAAGCTTCATTTCAGTCCTAGGCACTCAAAGGGCATTAAGCCTAGAGTGTGAAAGCTGAGTTTCCTTGAGAGCTGCTTGGAAGCCTGATGGTGTGTGAAGTTAGTGAGCCAAATGGAGTTGTTCTCCCACAAGAACCACTCGGCTGATTCTTTTTCAATATGCGCTTCACCAACATGCAGTGTTTCCTTGATTGAATTAGCTCTCACACCAATATTTGGGCCTAGAGCCTTTGCATTGAAGGCTATGTGAAAACGGCTTTGGCGCTGAAGTTGTCTGTGAATGTGGAGTTGGTGGCATGTGAAACCCGCATGTGGAGCATTGGTTTGTGTGGGATGTTCTACCAGGTTCATTCCTAGATAATGCACTCAAAGGGCATTAAGCCTAGAGTGTGAAAACTGAGTTTCCTTGAGAGCTCCATGAAGCCTGGTGGTGTGTGAAGTTAGTGAGCCAAATGGAGTTGTTCTCCCACAAGAACCACTCGGCTGATTCTTCTTCAATATGCTCTTCACCAACATGCAGTGTTTCCTTGATTGAATTAGCTCTCACACCAATATTTGCGCCTAGAGCCTTTGTATTGAGGGCTATCTGAAAATGGCTTTGGCGCTGAAGTTGTCTGTGAATGTGGAGTTGGTGGCATGTGAAACCCGCATGTGGAGCATTGGTTTGTGTGGGAAGCTCACCACGCTTCATTTCAGTCCTAGGCACTCAAAGGGCATTAAGCCTAGAGTGTGAAAGCTGAGTTTCCTTGAGAGCTGCTTGGAAGCCTGATGGTGTGTGAAGTTAGTGAGCCAAATGGAGTTGTTCTCCCACAAGAACCACTCAGCTGATTCTTCTTCAATATGCGCTTCACCAACATGCAGTGTTTCCTTGATTGAATTAGCTCTCACACCAATATTTGGGCCTAGAGCCTTTGCATTGAGGGCTATCTGAAAACGGCTTTGGCGCTGAAGTTGTCTGTGAATGTGGAGTTGGTGGCATGTGAAACCCGCATGTGGAGCATTGGTTTGTGTGGGATGTTCTACCAGGTTCATTCCTAGATAATGCACTCAAAGGGCATTAAGCCTAGAGTGTGAAAACTGAGTTTCCTTGAGAGCTCCATGAAGCCTGGTGGTGTGTGAAGTTAGTGAGCCAAATGGAGTTGTTCTCCCACAAGAACCACTCGGCTGATTCTTCTTCAATATGCGCTTCACCAACATGCAGTGTTTCCCTGATTGAATTAACTCTCACAGCAATATTTGCGCCTAGAGCCTTTGTATTGAGGGCTATCTGAAAATGGCTTTGGCGCTGAAGTTGTCTGAGAATGTGGAGTTGGTGGCATGTGAAACACGCATGTGGAGCATTGGTTTGTGTGGGAAGCTCACCAAGCTTCATTTCAGTCCTAGGCACTCAAAGGGCATTAAACCTACAGTGTGAAAGCTGAGTTTCCTTGAGAGCTGCTTGGAAGCCTGATGGTGTGTGAAGTTAGTGAGCCAAATGGAGTTGTTCTCCCACAAGAACCACTCGGCTGATTCTTCCTCAATATGCGCTTCACCAACATGCAGTGTTTCCTTGATTGAATTAGCTCTCACACCAATATTTGGGCCTAGAGCCTTTGTATTGAGGGCTATCTGAAAACAGCTTTAGCTAGGAAGTTGTCTGTGAATGTGGAGTTGGTGGCATGTGAAACCCGCATGTGGAGCATTGGTTTGTGTGGGAAGCTCACCAAGCTTCATTTCAGTCCTAGGCACTCAAAGGGCATTAAGCCTAGAGTGTGAAAGCTGAGTTTCCTTGAGAGCTGCTTGGAAGCCTGATGGTGTGTGAAGTTAGTGAGCCAAATGGAGTTGTTCTTCCACAAGAACCACTCAGCTGATTCTTCTTCAATATGCGCTTCACCAACATGCAGTGTTTCCTTGATTGAATTAGCTCTCACACCAATATTTGGGCCTAGAGCGTTTGTATTGAGGGCTATCTGAAAACGGCTTTGGCGCTGAAGTTGTCTGTGAATGTGGAGTTGGTGGCATGTGAAACCCGCATGTGGAGCATTGGTTTGTGTGGGATGTTCTACCAGGTTCATTCCTAGATAATGTACTCAAAGGGCATTAAGCCTAGAGTGTGAAAACTGAGTTTCTTGAGAGCTGCTTGGAAGCCTGATGGTGTGTGAAGTTAGTGAGCCAAATGGAGTTGTTCTCCCACAAGAACCACTCGGCTGATTCTTCTTCAATATGCTCTTCACCAACATGCAGTGTTTCCTTGATTGAATTAGCTCTCACACCAATATTTGCGCCTAGAGCCTTTGTATTGAGGGCTATCTGAAAATGACTTTAGCTAGGAAGTTGTCTGTGAATGTGGAGTTGGTGGCATGTGAAACCCGCATGTGGAGCATTGGTTTATTGGGAAACTCACCAAGGTTTATTTCAGTCCTCGGCACTCAAAGGGCATTTAGCCTAGTGTGTGAAAGCTGAGTTTCCTTGAGAGCTGCTTGGAAGCCTGATGGTGTGTGAAGTTAGTGAGCCAAATGGAGTTGTTCTCCCACAAGAACCACTCGGCTGATTCTTCCTCAACATGCGCTTCACCAACATGCAGTGTTTCCTTGATTGAATTAGCTCTCACACAAACATTTGGGCCTAGAGCCTTTGTATTGAGGGCTATCTGAAAACTTCTTTGGCTAGGAAGTTCTCTGTGAATGAGGAGTTGGTGGCATGTGAAACCCGCATGTGGAGCATTGGTTTATTGGGAAACTCACCAAGCTTCATTTGAGTCCTAGGCACTCAAAGGGCATTAAGCCTAGAGTGTGAAAGCTGAGTTTCCTTGAGAGCTGCTTGGAAGCCTGATGGTGTGTGAAGTTAGTGAGCCAAATGGAGTTGTTCTCTCACAAGAACCACTCGGCTGATTCTTCTTCAATATGCGCTTCACCAACATGCAGTGTTTCCTTGATTGAATTAGCTCTCACACCAATATTTGCGCCTAGAGCCTTTGTATTGAGGGCTATCTGAAAATGGGATTTGGCTAGGAAGTTGTCTGTGAAAGAGGAGTTGGTGGCATGTGAAACCCGCATGTGGAGCATTGGTTTGTGTGGGAACCTCACCAAGCTTCATTTCAGTCCTAGGCACTCAAAGGGCATTAAGCCTATAGTGTGAAAGCTGAGTTTCCTTGAGAGCTGCTTGGAAGCCTGATGGTGTGTGAAGTTAGTGAGCCAAATGGAGTTGTTCTCCCACAAGAACCACTCGACTGATTCTTCCTCAATATGCGCTTCACCAACATGCAGTGTTTCCTTGATTGAATTAGCTCTCACACCAATATTTGCGGCTAGAGCCTTTGCATTGAGGGCTATCTGAAAACGGCTTTGGCGCTGAAGCTGTCTGTGAATGTGGAGTTGGTGGCATGTGAAACCCGCATGTGGAGCATTGGTTTGTGTGGGAAGCTCACGAAGCTTCATTTCAGTCCTAGGCACTCAAAGGGCATTAAGCCTAGAGTGTGAAAGCTGAGTTTCCTTGAGAGCTGCTTGGAAGCCTGATGGTGTGTGAAGTTAGTGAGCCAAATGGAGTTGTTCTCCCACAAGAACCACTCGGCTGATTCTTCTTCAATATGCGCTTCACCAACATGCAGTGTTTCCTTGATTGAATTAGCTCTCACACCAACATTTGCGCTTAGAGCCCTTGTATTGAGGGCTATCTGAAAACGGCTTTGGCTAGGAAGTTGTCTGTGAATGTGGAGTTGGTAGCATGTGAAACCCGCATGTGGAGCATTGGTTTGTGTGGGAAGCTCACCAAGGTTCATTTCAGTACTAGGCACTCAAAGGGCATTAAGCCTAGAGTGTGAAAGCTGAGTTTCCTTGAGAGCTGCTTGGAAGCCTGATGGTGTGTGACGTTAGTGAGCCAAATGGAGTTGTTCTCCCACAAGAACCATTCGGCTGATTCTTCTTCAATATGCGCTTCACCAACATGCAGTGTTTTCTTGATTGAAATAGCCCTCACACCAATATTTGCGCCTAGAGCCTTTGATTTGAGGGCTATCTGAAAACGGCTTTGGCACTGAAGTTGTCTGTGAATGTGGAGTTGGTGGCATGTGAAACCCGCATGTGGAGCATTGGTTTGTGTGGGAAGCTCACCAACCTTCATTTCTGTCCTAGGCACTCAAAAGGCATTAAGCCTAGAGTGTGAAAGCTGAGTTTCCTTGAGAGCTGCTTGGAAGCCTGATGGTGTGTGAAGTTAGTGAGCCAAATGGAGTTGTTCTCCCACAAGAACCACTCAGCTGATTCTTCTTCAATATGCGCTTCACCAACATGCAGTGTTTCCTTGATTGAATTAGCTCTCACACCAATATTTGCGCTTAGAGCCTTTGTATTGAGGGCTATCTGAAAACAGCTTTAGCTAGGAAGTTGTCTGTGAATGTGGAGTTGGTGGCATTTGAAACCCGCATGTGGAGCATTGGTTTGTGTGGGAAGCTCACCAACCTTCATTTCAGTCCTAGGCACTCAAATGGCATTAAGCCTAGAGTGTGAAAGCTGAGTTTCCTTGAGAGCTATTTGGAAGCCTGATGGTGTGTGAAGTTAGTGAGCCAAATGGAGTTGTTCTCCCACAAGAACCACTCGGCTGATTCTTCTTCAATATGCGCTTCACCAACATGCAGTGTTTCCTTGATTGAATTAGCTCTCACACCAATATTTGGGCCTAGAGCCTTTGCATTGAGGGCTATGTGAAAACGGCTTTGGCCCTGAAGTTGTCTGTGAATGTGGAGTTGGTGGCATGTGAAACCCGCATGTGGAGCATTGGTTTGTGTGGGATGTTCTACCAGGTTCATTCCTAGATAATGCACTCAAGGGGCATTAAGCCTAGAGTGTGAAAACTGAGTTTCCTTGAGAGCTCCATGAAGCCTGGTGGTGTGTGAAGTTAGTGAGCCAAATGGAGTTGTTCTCCCACAAGAACCACTCGGCTGATTCTTCTTCAATATGCTCTTCACCAACATGCAGTGTTTCCTTGATTGAATTAGCTCTCACACCAATATTTGCGCCTAGAGCCTTTGTATTGAGGGCTATCTGAAAATGGCTTTGGCGCTGAAGTTGTCTGTGAATGTGGAGTTGGTGGCATGTGAAACCCGCATGTGGAGCATTGGTTTGTGTGGGAAGCTCACCAAGCTTCATTTCAGTCCTAGGCACTCAAAGGGCATTAAGCCTAGAGTGTGAAAGCTGAGTTTCCTTGAGAGCTGCTTGGAAGCCTGATGGTGTGTGAAGTTAGTGAGCCAAATGGAGTTGTTCTCCCACAAGAACCACTCAGCTGATTCTTCTTCAATATGCGCTTCACCAACATGCAGTGTTTCCTTGATTGAATTAGCTCTCACACCAATATTTGGGCCTAGAGCCTTTGCATTGAGGGCTATCTGAAAACGGCTTTGGCGCTGAAGTTGTCTGTGAATGTGGAGTTGGTGGCATGTGAAACCCGCATGTGGAGCATTGGTTTGTGTGGGATGTTCTACCAGGTTCATTCCTAGATAATGCACTCAAAGGGCATTAAGCCTAGAGTGTGAAAACTGAGTTTCCTTGAGAGCTCCATGAAGCCTGGTGGTGTGTGAAGTTAGTGAGCCAAATGGAGTTGTTCTCCCACAAGAACCACTCGGCTGATTCTTCTTCAATATGCTCTTCACCAACATGCAGTGTTTCCTTGATTGAATTAACTCTCACAGCAATATTTGCGCCTAGAGCCTTTGTATTGAGGGCTATCTGAAAATGGCTTTGGCGCTGAAGTTGTCTGAGAATGTGGAGTTGGTGGCATGTGAAAGCCGCATGTGGAGCATTGGTTTGTGTGGGAAGCTCACCAAGCTTCATTTCAGTCCTAGGCACTCAAAGGGCATTAAACCTACAGTGTGAAAGCTGAGTTTCCTTGCGAGCTGCTTGGAAGCCTGATGGTGTGTGAAGTTAGTGAGCCAAATGGAGTTGTTCTCCCACAAGAACCACTCGGCTAATTCTTCCTCAATATGCGCTTCAGCAACATGCAGTGTTTCCTTGATTGAATTAGCTCTCACACCAATATTTGGGCCTAGAGCCTTTGTATTGAGGGCTATCTGAAAACAGCTTTAGCTAGGAAGTTGTCTGTGAATGTGGAGTTGGTGGCATGTGAAACCCGCATGTGGAGCATTGGTTTGTGTGGGAAGCTCACCAAGCTTCATTTCAGTCCTAGGCACTCAAAGGGCATTAAGCCTAGAGTGTGAAAGCTGAGTTTCCTTGAGAGCTGCTTGGAAGCCTGATGGTGTGTGAAGTTAGTGAGCCAAATGGAGTTGTTCTTCCACAAGAACCACTCAGCTGATTCTTCTTCAATATGCGCTTCACCAACATGCAGTGTTTCCTTGATTGAATTAGCTCTCACACCAATATTTGGGCCTAGAGCGTTTGCATTGAGGGATATCTGAAAACGGCTTTGGCGCTGAAGTTGTCTGTGAATGTGGAGTTGGTGGCATGTGAAACCCGCATGTGGAGCATTGGTTTGTGTGGGATGTTCTACCAGGTTCATTCCTAGATAATGTACTCAAAGGGCATTAAGCCTAGAGTGTGAAAACTGAGTTTCTTGAGAGCTGCTTGGAAGCCTGATGGTGTGTGAAGTTAGTGAGCCAAATGGAGTTGTTCTCCCACAAGAACCACTCGGCTGATTCTTCTTCAATATGCTCTTCACCAACATGCAGTGTTTCCTTGATTGAATTAGCTCTCACACCAATATTTGCGCCTAGAGCCTTTGTATTGAGGGCTATCTGGAAACGGCTTTGGTGCTGAAGTTGTCTGTGAATGTGGAGTTGGTGGCATGTGAAACCCGCATGTGGAGCATTGGTTTCTGTGGGAAGCTCACCAAGGTTTATTTCAGTCCTCGGCACTCAAAGGGCATTTAGCCTAGAGTGTGAAAGCTGAGTTTCCTTGAGAGCTGCTTGGAAGCCTGATGGTGTGTGAAGTTAGTGAGCCAAATGGAGTTGTTCTCCCACAAGAACCACTCGGCTGATTCTTCTTCAATATGCGCTTCACCAACATGCAGTGTTTCCTTGATTGAATTAGCTCTCACACCAATATTTGGGCCTAGAGCCTTTGTATTGAGGGCTATCTGAAAACAGCTTTAGCTAGGAAGTTGTCTGTGAATGTGGAGTTGGTGGCATGTGAAACCCGCATGTGGAGCATTGGTTTGTGTGGGAAGCTCACCAAGCTTCATTTCAGTCCTAGGCACTCAAAGGGCATTAAACCTAGAGTGTGAAAGCTGAGTTTCCTTGAGAGCTGCTTGGAAGCCTGATGGTGTGTGAAGTTAGTGAGCCAAATGGAGTTGTTCTCCCACAAGAACCACTCAGCTGATTCTTCTTCAATATGCGCTTCACCAACATGCAGTGTTTCCTTGATTGAATTAGCTCTCACACCAATATTTGCGCCTAGATCCTTTGTATTGAGGGCTATCTGAAAATGGCTTTGGCGCTGAAGTTGTCTGTGAATGTGGAGTTGGTGGCATGTGAAACCCGCATGTGGAGCATTGGTTTGTGTGGGATGCTCTACCAGGTTTGTTCCTAGATAATGCACTCAAGGGGCATTAAGCCTAGAGTGTGAAAGCTGAGTTTCCTTGAGAGCTGCTTGGAAGCCTGATGGTGTGTGAAGTTAGTGAGCCAAATGGAGTTGTTCTCCCACAAGAACCACTCCGCTGATTCTTCTTCAATATGTGTTTCACCAACATGCAGTGTTTCCTTGATTGAATTAGCTCTCACACCAATAATTGCGCCTAGATCCTTTGTATTGAGGGCTATCTGAAAATGGCTTTACCGCTGAAGTTGTCTGAGAATGTGGAGTTGGTGGCATGTGAAACCCGCATGTGGAGCATTGGTTTGTGTGGGAAGCTCACCAAGCTTCATTTCAGTCCTAGGCACTCAAAGGGCATTAAACCTACAGTGTGAAAGAGGAGTTTCCTTTAAAGCTGCTTGGAAGCCTGATGGTGTGTGAAGTTAGTGAGCCAAATTGAGTTGTTCTCCCACAAGAACCAGTCGGCTGATTCTTCTTCAATATGCGCTTCACCAACATGCAGTGTTTCCTTGATTGAATTTGCTCTCACACCAATATTTGCACCTAGAGCCTTTGCATTGAGGGCTATCTGGAAACGGCTTTGGCTAGGAAGTTGTCTGTGAATGTGGAGTTGGTGGCATGTGAAACCCGCATGTGGAGCATTGGTTTGTGTGGGAAACTCACCAAGCTTCATTTCAGTCGTAGGCACTCAAAGGGCATTAAGCGTAGAGTGTGAAAACTGAGTTTCCTTGAGAGCTGCTTGGAAGCCTGATGGTGTGTGAAGTTAGTGAGCCAAATGGAGTTGTTCTCCCACAAGAACCACTCGGCTGATTCTTCTTCAATATGCGCTTCACCAAAATGCAGTATTTTGTTGATTGAACTAGGTCTCACACCAATATTTGCGCCTAGAGCCTTTGTATTGAGGGCTATCTGAAAACGGCTTTGGCTAGAAAGTTGTCTGTGAACGTGGAGTTGGTGGCATGTGAAACCTGCATGTGGAGCATTGCTTTGTGTGGGAAGCTCACCAAGCTTCATTTCAGTCCTAGGCACTCTAAGGGCATTAAGACTAGAGTGTGAAAGCTGAGTTTCCTTGAGAGCTGCTTGGAAGCCTGATGGTGTGTGAAGTTAGTGAGCCAAATGGAGTTGTTCTCCCACAAGAACCACTCGGCTGATTCTTCTTCAATATGCGCTTCACCAACATGCAGTGTTTCCTTGATTGAATTAGCCCTCACACCAATATTTGCGCTTAGAGCCTTTGAATTGAGGGCTATCTGAAAACGGCTTTAGCTAGGAAGTTGTCTGTGAATGTGGAGTTGGTGGCATGTGAAACCCGCATGTGGAGCATTGGTTTGTGTGGGATGCTCTACCAGCTTCGTTCCTAGATAATGCACTCAAGGGGCATTAAGCCTAGAGTGTGAAAGCTGAGTTTCCTTGAGAGCTGCTTGGAAGCCTGATGGTGTGTGAAGTTAGTGAGCCAAATGGAGTTGTTCTCCCACAAGAACCACTCGGCTGATTCTTCTTCAATATGCGCTTCACCAACATGCAGTGTTTCCTTGATTGAATTAGCTCTCACACCAATATTTGCGCCTAGAGCCTTTGTATTGAGGGCTATCTGAAAATGGCTTTGGCGCTGAAGTTGTCTGAGAATGTGGAGTTGGTGGCATGTGAAACCCGCATGTGGAGCATTGGTTTGTGTGGGAAGCTCACCAAGCTTCATTTCAGTCGTAGGCACTCAAAGGGCATTAAACCTAGAGTGTGAAAGCTGAGTTTCCTTGAGAGCTGCTTGGAAGCCTGATGGTGTGTGAAGTTAGTGAGCCAAATGGAGTTGTTCTCCCACAAGAACCACTCGGCTGATTCTTCCTCAATATGCGCTTCACCAACATGCAGTGTTTCCTTGATTGAATTAGCTCTCACACCAATATTTGGGCCTAGAGCCTTTGTATTGAGGGCTATCTGAAAACAGCTTGAGCTAGGAAGTTGTCTGTGAATGTGGAGTTGGTGGCATGTGAAACCCGCATGTGGAGCATTGGTTTGTGTGGGAAGCTCACCAAGCTTCATTTCAGTCCTAGGCACTCAAAGGGCATTAAGCCTAGAGTGTGAAAGCTGAGTTTCCTTGAGAGCTGCTTGGAAGCCTGATGGTGTGTGAAGTTAGTGAGCCAAATGGAGTTGTTCTTCCACAAGAACCACTCGGCTGATTCTTCTTCAATATGCGCTTCACCAACATGCAGTGTTTCCTTGATTGAATTAGCTCTCACACCAATATTTGGGACTAGAGCCTTTGCATTGAGGGCTATCTGAAAACGGCTTTGGATAGAAAGTTGTCTGTGAATGTGGAGTTGGTGGCATGTGAAACCCGCATGTGGAGCATTGGTTTGTGTGGGATGTTCTACCAGGTTCATTCCTAGATAATGCACTCAAAGGGCATTAAGCCTAGAGTGTGAAAACTGAGTTTCCTTGAGAGCTGCTTGGAAGCCTGATGGTGTGTGAAGTTAGTGAGCCAAATGGAGTTGTTCTCCCACAAGAACCACTCGGCTGATTCTTCTTCAATATGCTCTTCACCAACATGCAGTGTTTCCTTGATTGAATTAGCTCTCACACCAATATTTGCGCCTAGAGCCTTTGTATTGAGGGCTATCTGAAAACGGCTTTGGTGCTGAAGTTGTCTGTGAATGTGGAGTTGGTGGCATGTGAAACCCGCATGTGGAGCATTGGTTTCTGTGGGAAGCTCACCAAGGTTCATTTCAGTCCTCGGCACTCAAAGGGCATTTAGCCTAGTGTGTGAAAGCTGAGTTTCCTTGAGAGCTGCTTGGAAGCCTGATGGTGTGTGAAGTTAGTGAGCCAAATGGAGTTGTTCTCCCACAAGAACCACTCGGCTGATTCTTCTTCAATATGCGCTTCACCAACATGCAGTGTTTCCTTGATTGAATTTGCTCTCACACCAATATTTGCGCCTAGAGCCTTTGCATTGAGGGCTATCTGAAAACGGCTTTGGCTAGGAAGTTGTCTGTGAATGTGTAGTTGGTGGCATGTGAAACCCGCATGTGGAGCATTGGTTTGTGTGGGAAACTCACCAAGCTTCATTTCAGTCCTAGGCACTCAAAGGGCATTAAGCGTAGAGTGTGAAAACTGAGTTTCCTTGAGAGCTGCTTGGAAGCCTGATGGTGTGTGAAGTTAGTGAGCCAAATGGAGTTGTTCTCCCACAAGAACCACTCGGCTGATTCTTCTTCAATATGCGCTTCACCAAAATGCAGTATTTTGTTGATTGAACTAGGTCTCACACCAATATTTGCGCCTAGAGCCTTTGTATTGAGGGCTATCTGAAAACGGCTTTGGATAGAAAGTTGTCTGTGAATGTGGAGTTGGTGGCATGTGAAACCTGCATGTGGAGCATTGCTTTGTGTGGGAAGCTCACCAAGCTTCATTTCAGTCCTAGGCACTCAAAGGGCATTAAGCCTAGAGTGTGAAAGCTGAGTTTCCTTGAGAGCTGCTTGGAAGCCTGATGGTGTGTGAAGTTAGTGAGCCAAATGGAGTTGTTCTCCCACAAGAACCACTCGGCTGATTCTTCTTCAATATGCGCTTCACCAACATGCAGTGTTTCCTTGATTGAATTAGCTCTCACACCAATATTTGGGCCTAGAGCCTTTGCTTTGAGGGCTATCTGAAAACGGCTTTGGCGCTGAAGTTGTCTGTGAATGTGGAGTTGGTGGCATGTGAAACCCGCATGTGGAGCATTGGTTTGTGTGGGATGTTCTACCAGGTTCATTCCTAGATAATGCACTCAAAGGGCATTAAGCCTAGAGTGTGAAAACTGAGTTTCCTTGAGAGCTGCTTGGAAGCCTGATGGTGTGTGAAGTTAGTGAGCCAAATGGAGTTGTTCTCCCACAAGAACCACTCGGCTGATTCTTCTTCAATATGCTCTTCACCAACATGCAGTGTTTCCTTGATTGAATTAGCTCTCACACCAATATTTGCGCCTAGAGCCTTTGATTTGAGGGCTATCTGGAAACGGCTTTGGTGCTGAAGTTGTCTGTGAATGTGGAGTTGGTGGCATGTGAAACCCGCATGTGGAGCATTGGTTTCTGTGGGAAGCTCACCAAGCTTCATTTCAGTCCTAGGCACTCAAAGGGCATTTAGCCTAGAGTGTGAAAGCTGAGTTTCCTTGAGAGCTGCTTGGAAGCCTGATCGTGTGTGAAGTTAGTGAGCCAAATGGAGTTGTTCTCCCACAAGAACCACTCGGCTGATTCTTCTTCAATATGCGCTTCACCAACATGCAGTGTTTCCTTGATTGAATTTGCTCTCACACCAATATTTGCGCCTAGAGCCTTTGCATTGAGGGCTATCTGAAAACGGCTTTGGCTAGGAAGTTGTCTGTGAATGTGTAGTTGGTGGCATGTGAAACCCGCATGTGGAGCATTGGTTTGTGTGGGAAACTCACCAAGCTTCATTTCAGTCCTAGGCACTCAAAGGGCATTAAGCGTAGAGTGTGAAAACTGAGTTTCCTTGAGAGCTGCTTGGAAGCCTGATGGTGTGTGAAGTTAGTGAGCCAAATGGAGTTGTTCTCCCACAAGAACCACTCGGCTGATTCTTCTTCAATATGCGCTTCACCAAAATGCAGTATTTTGTTGATTGAACTAGGTCTCACACCAATATTTGCGCCTAGAGCCTTTGTATTGAGGGCTATCTGAAAACGGCTTTGGATAGAAAGTTGTCTGTGAATGTGGAGTTGGTGGCATGTGAAACCTGCATGTGGAGCATTGCTTTGTGTGGGAAGCTCACCAAGCTTCATTTCAGTCCTAGGCACTCAAAGGGCATTAAGCGTAGAGTGTGAAAGCTGAGTTTCCTTGAGAGCTGCTTGGAAGCCTGATGGTGTGTGAAGTTAGTGAGCCAAATGGAGTTGTTCTCCCACAAGAACCACTCGGCTGATTCTTCTTCAATATGCGCTTCACCAACATGCAGTGTTTCCTTGATTGAATTAGCTCTCACACCAATATTTGGGCCTAGAGCCTTTGCTTTGAGGGCTATCTGAAAACGGCTTTGGCGCTGAAGTTGTCTGTGAATGTGGAGTTGGTGGCATGTGAAACCCGCATGTGGAGCATTGGTTTGTGTGGGATGTTCTACCAGGTTCATTCCTAGATAATGCACTCAAAGGGCATTAAGCCTAGAGTGTGAAAACTGAGTTTCCTTGAGAGCTGCTTGGAAGCCTGATGGTGTGTGAAGTTAGTGAGCCAAATGGAGTTGTTCTCCCACAAGAACCACTCGGCTGATTCTTCTTCAATATGCTCTTCACCAACATGCAGTGTTTCCTTGATTGAATTAGCTCTCACACCAATATTTGCGCCTAGAGCCTTTGATTTGAGGGCTATCTGGAAACGGCTTTGGCGCTGAAGTTGTCTGTGAATGTGGAGTTGGTGGCATGTGAAACCCGCATGTGGAGCATTGGTTTCTGTGGGAAGCTCACCAAGGTTCATTTCAGTCCTAGGCACTCAAAGGGCATTTAGCCTAGAGTGTGAAAGCTGAGTTTCCTTGAGAGCTGCTTGGAAGCCTGATGGTGTGTGAAGTTAGTGAGCCAAATGGAGTTGTTCTCCCACAAGAACCACTCGGCTGATTCTTCCTCAATATGCGCTTCACCAACATGCAGTGTTTCCTTGATTGAATTAGCTCTCACACCAATATTTGGGCCTAGAGCCTTTGTATTGAGGGCTATCTGAAAACAGCTTTAGCTAGGAAGTTGTCTGTGAATGTGGAGTTGGTGGCATGTGAAACCCGCATGTGGAGCATTGGTTTGTGTGGGAAGCTCACCAAGCTTCATTTCAGTCCTAGGCACTCAAAGGGCATTAAGCCTAGAGTGTGAAAGCTGAGTTTCCTTGAGAGCTGCTTGGAAGCCTGATGGTGTGTGAAGTTAGTGAGCCAAATGGAGTTGTTCTCCCACAAGAACCACTCAGCTGATTCTTCTTCAATATGCGCTTCACCAACATGCAGTGTTTCGTTGATTGAATTAGCTCTCACACCAATATTTGGGCCTAGAGCCTTTGCATTGAGGGCTATCTGAAAACGGCTTTGGCTAGGAAGTTGTGTGTGAATGTGGAGTTGGTGGCATGTGAAACCCGCATGTGGAGCATTGGTTTGTGTGGGATGTTCTACCAGGTTCGTTCCTAGATAATGCACTCAAAGGGCATTAAGCCTAGAGTGTGAAAACTGAGTTTCCTTGAGAGCTGCTTGGAAGCCTGATGGTGTGTGAAGTTAGTGAGCCAAATGGAGTTGTTCTCCCACAAGAACCACTCGGCTGATTCTTCCTCAATATGCGCTTCACCAACATGCAGTGTTTCCTTGATTGAATTAGCTCTCACATCAATATTTGCGCCTAGAGCCTTTGTATTGAGGGCTATCTGAAAATGGCTTTGGCTAGGAAGTTGTCTGTGAATGTGGAGTTGGTGGCATGTGAAACCCGCATGTGGAGCATTGGTTTGTGTGGGATGCTCTACCAGGTTCGTTCCTAGATAATGCACTCAAATGGCATTAAGCCTAGAGTGTGAAAGCTGAGTTTCCTTGAGAGCTGCTTGGAAGCCTGATGGTGTGTGAAGTTAGTGAGCCAAATGGAGTTGTTCTCCCACAAGAACCACTCGGCTGATTCTTCTTCAATATGCTCTTCACCAACATGCAGTGTTTCCTTGATTGAATTAGCTCTCACACCAATATTTGCGCCTAGAGCCTTTGTATTGAGGGCTATCTGAAAATGGCTTTGGCGCTGAAGTTGTCTGAGAATGTGGAGTTGGTGGCATGTGAAACCCGCATGTGGAGCATTGGTTTGTGTGGGAAGCTCACCAAGCTTCATTTCAGTCCTAGGCAATCAAAGGGCATTAAACCTACAGTGTGAAAGCTGAGTTT
>NW_026700680.1:0-34574 GCF_030435755.1 Ochotona princeps
ACGGCTGTGGCGCTGAAGTTGCCTGTGAATGTGAAGTTGGTGGCATGTGAAACCCGCATGTGGAGCATTCGTTTGTGTGGGATGCTCTACCAGGTTCATTCCTAGATAATGCACTCAAAGGGCACTAAGCATAGAGTGTGAAAACTGAGTTTCCTTAAGAGCTGCTTGGAAGCCTGATGGTGTGTGAAGTTAGTGAGCCAAATGGAGTTGTTCTCCCACAAGAACCACTCGGCTGATCCTTCTTCAATATGCCCTTCACCAACATGCAGTGTTTCCTTGATTGAATTAGCTCTCACACCAATATTTGCGTCTAGAGCCTTTGCATTGAGGGCTAACTGAAAACGTCTGTGGCGCTGAAGTTGCCTGTGAATGTGGAGTTGGTGGCATGTGAAACCCGCATGTGGAGCATTCGTTTCTGTGGGATGCTCTACCAGGTTCATTCCTAGATAATGCACTCAAAGGGCACTAAGCATAGAGTGTGAAAACTGAGTTTCCTTGAGAGCTGCTTGGAAGCCTGATGGTGTGTGAAGTTAGTGAGCCAAATGGAGTTGTTCTCCCACAAGAACCACTCGGCTGATCCTTCTTCAATATGCCCTTCACCAACATGAAGTGTTTCTTTGATTGAATTAGCTCTCACACCAATATTTGCGTCTAGAGCCTTTGCTTTGAGGGCTATCTGAAAACGGCTGTGGCGCTGAAGTTGCCTGTGAATGTGGAGTTGGTGGCATGTGAAACCCGCATGTGGAGCATTCGTTTGTGTGGGATGCTCTACCAGGTTCATTCCTAGATAATGCACTCAAAGGGCACTAAGCATAGAGTGTGAAAACTGAGTTTCCTTGAGAGCTGCTTGGAAGCCTGATGGTGTGTGAAGTTAGTGAGCCAAAGGGAGTTTTTCTCCCACAAGAACCACTCGGCTGATCCTTCTTCAATATGCCCTTCACCAACATGCAGTGTTTCCTTGATTGAATTAGCTCTCACACCAATATTTGCGTCTAGAGCCTTTGCATTGAGGGCTATCTGAAAACGGCTGTGGCGCGGAAGTTGCCTGTGAATGTGGAGTTGGTGGCATGTGAAACCCGCATGTGGAGCATTCGTTTGTGTGGGATGCTCTACCAGGTTCAGTCCTAGATAATGCACTCAAAGGGCACTAAGCATAGAGTGTGAAAACTGAGTTTCCTTGAGAGCTGCTTGGAAGCCTGATGGTGTGTGAAGTTAGTGAGCCAAATGGAGTTGTTCTCCCACAAGAACCACTCGGCTAATCCTTCTTCAATATACCCTTCACCAACATGCAGTGTTTCCTTGATTGAATTAGCTCTCACACCAATATTTGCGTCTAGAGCCTTTGCATTGAGGGCTATCTGAAAACGGCTGTGGCGCTGAAGTTGCCTGTGAATGTGGAGTTGGTGGCATGTGAAACCCGCATGTGGAGCATTCGTTTGTGTGGGATGCTCTACCACGTTCATTCCTAGATAATGCACTCAAAGGGCACTAAGCATAGAGTGTGAAAACTGAGTTTCCTTGAGAGCTGCTTGGAAGCCTGATGGTGTGTGAAGTTAGTGAGCCAAATGGAGTTGTTCTCCCACAAGAACCACTCGGCTGATCCTTCTTCAATATGCCCTTCACCAACATGCAGTGTTTCCTTGATTGAATTAGCTCTCACACCAATATTTGCGTCTAGAGCCTTTGCATTGAGGGCTATCTGAAAACGGCTGTGGCGCTGAAGTTGCCTGTGAATGTGGAGTTGGTGGCATGTGAAACCCGCATGTGGAGCATTCGTTTGTGTGGGATGCTCTACCAGGTTCATTCCTAGATAATGCACTCAACGGGCACTAAGCATAGAGTGTGAAAACTGAGTTTCCTTGAGAGCTGCTTGGAAGCCTGATGGTGTGTGAAGTTAGTGAGCCAAATGGAGTTGTTCTCCCACAAGAACCACTCGGCTGATCCTTCTTCAATATGCCCTTCACCAACATGCAGTGTTTCCTTGATTGAATTAGCTCTCACACCAATATTTGCGTCTAGAGACTTTGCTTTGAGGGCTATCTGCAAACGGCTGTGGCGCTGAAGTTGCCTGTGAATGTGGAGTTGGTGGCATGTGAAACCCGCATGTGGAGCATTCGTTTGTGTGGGATGCTCTACCAGGCTTCATTCCTAGATAATGCACTCAAAGGGCATTAAACATAGAGTGTGAAAACTGAGTTTCCTTGAGAGCTGCTTGGAAGCCTGATGGTGTGTGAAGTTAGTGAGCCAAAGGGAGTTGTTCTCCCACAAGAACCACTCGGCTGATCCTTCTTCAATATGCCCTTCACCAACATGCAGTGTTTCCTTGATTGAATTAGCTCTCACACCAATATTTGCGTCTAGAGCCTTTGCTTTGAGGGCTATCTGAAAACGGCTGTGGCGCTGAAGTTGCCTGTGAATGTGGAGTTGGTGGCATGTGAAACCCGCATGTGGAGCATTCGTTTGTGTGGGATGCTCTACCAGGTTCATTCCTAGATAATGCATTCAAAGGGCACAAAACATAGAATGTGAAAACTGAGTTTCCTTGAGAGCTGCTTGGAAGCCTGATGGTGTGTGAAGTTAGTGAGCCAAATGGAGTTGTTCTCCCACAAGAACCACTCGGCTGATCCTTCTTCAATATGCCCTTCACCAACATGCAGTGTTTCCTTGATTGAATTAGCTCTCACACCAATATTTGCGTCTAGAGCCTTTGCTTTGAGGGCTATCTGAAAACGGCTGTGGCGCTGAAGTTGCCTGTGAATGTGGAGTTGGTGGCATGTGAAATCCGCATGTGGAGCATTCGTTTGTGTGGGATGCTGACCAAGCTTCATTTCAGTCCTAGGCACACAAAGAGCACTAAGCATAGAGTGTGAAAACTGAGTTTCCTTGAGAGCTGCTTGGAAGCCTGATGGTGTGTGAAGTTAGTGAGCCAAAGGGAGTTGTTCTCCCACAAGAACCACTCGGCTGATCCTTCTTCAATATGCCCTTCACCAACATGCAGTGTTTCCTTGATTGAATTAGCTCTCACACCAATATTTGCGTCTAGAGCCTTTGCATTGAGGGCTATCTGAAAACGGCTGTGGCGCTGAAGTTGCCTGTGAATGTGGAGTTGGTGGCATGTGAAACCCGCATGTGGAGCATTCGTTCGTGTGGGATGCTCTACCAGTTTCATTTCAGTCCTAGCCATACAAAGGGCACTAAGCATAGAGTGTGAAAACTGAGTTTCCTTGAGAGCTGCTTGGAAGCCTGATGGTGTGTGAAGTTAGTGAGCCAAAGGGAGTTGTTCTCCCACAAGAACCACTCGGCTGATCCTTCTTCAATATGCCCTTCACCAACATGCAGTGTTTCCTTGATTGAATTAGCTCTCACACCAATATTTGCGTCTAGAGCCTTTGCTTTGAGGGCTATCTGAAAACGGCTGTGGCGCTGAAGTTGCCTGTGAATGTGGAGTTGGTGGCATGTGAAACCCGCATGTGGAGCATTCGTTTGTGTGGGATGCTGACCAAGCTTCATTTCAGTCCTAGGCACACAAAGAGCACTAAGCATAGAGTGTGAAAACTGAGTTTCCTTGAGAGCTGCTTGGAAGCCTGATGGTGTGTGAAGTTAGTGAGCCAAAGGAGTTGTTCTCCCACAAGTACCACTCGGCTGATCCTTCTTCAATATGCCCTTCACCAACATGCAGTGTTTTCTTGATTGAATTAGCTCTCACACCAATATTTGCGTCTAGAGCCTTTGCATTGAGGGCTATCTGAAAACGGCTGTGGCGCTGAAGTTGCCTGTGAATGTGGAGTTGGTGGCATGTGAAACCCGCATGTGGAGCATTCGTTCGTGTGGGATGCTCTCCAAGCTTCATTTCAATCCTAGGCACTCAAAGGGCACTAAGCATAGAGTGTGAAAACTGAGTTTCCTTGAGAGCTGCTTGGAAGCCTGATGGTGTGTGAAGTTAGTGAGCCAAATGGAGTTGTTCTCCCACAAGAACCACTCGGCTGATCCTTCTTCAATATGCCCTTCACCAACATGCAGTGTTTCCTTGATTGAATTAGCTCTCACACCAATATTTGCGTCTAGAGCCTTTGCATTGAGGGCTATCTGAAAACGGCTGTGGCGCTGAAGTTGCCTGTGAATGTGGAGTTGGTGGCATGTGAAACCCGCATGTGGAGCATTCGTTTGTGTGGGATGCTCTACCAGGTTCATTCCTAGATAATGCACTCAAAGGGCACTAAGCATAGAGTGTGAAAACTGAGTTTCCTTGAGAGCTGCTTGGAAGCCTGATGGTGTGTGAAGTTAGTGAGCCAAATGGAGTTGTTCTCCCACAAGAACCACTCGGCTGATCCTTCTTCAATATGCCCTTCACCAACATGCAGTGTTTCCTTGATTGAATTAGCTCTCACACCAATATTTGCGTCTAGAGCCTTTGCATTGAGGGCTATCTGAAAACGGCTGTGGCGCTGAAGTTGCCTGTGAATGTGGAGTTGGTGGCATGTGAAACCCGCATGTGGAGCATTCGTTTGTGCGGGATGCTCTACCAGGTTCATTCCTAGATAATGCATTCAAAGGGCACAAAACATAGAATGTGAAAACTGAGTTTCTTGAGAGCTGCTTGGAAGCCTGATGGTGTGTGAAGTTAGTGAGCCAAATGGAGTTGTTCTCCCACAAGAACCACTCGGCTGATCCTTCTTCAATATGCCCTTCACCAACATGCAGTGTTTCCTTGATTGAATTAGCTCTCACACCAATATTTGCGTCTAGAGCCTTTGCATTGAGGGCTATCTGAAAACGGCTGTGGCGCTGAAGTTGCCTGTGAATGTGGAGTTGGTGGCATGTGAAACCCGCATGTGGAGCATTCGTTTGTACGGGATGCTCTACCAGGTTCATTCCTAGATAATGCATTCAAAGGGCACAAAACATAGAATGTGAAAACTGAGTTTCCTTGAGAGCTGCTTGGAAGCCTGATGGTGTGTGAAGTTAGTGAGCCAAATGGAGTTGTTCTCCCACAAGAACCACTCGGCTGATCCTTCTTCTTTATGCCCTTCACCAACATGCAGTGTTTCCTTGATTGAATTAGCTCTCACACCAATATTTGCGTCTAGAGCCTTTGCATTGAGGGCTATCTGAAAACGACTGTGGCGCTGAAGTTGCCTGTGAATGTGGAGTTGGTGGCATGTGAAACCCGCATGTGGAGCATTCGTTTGTGTGGGATGCTCTACCAGGTTCATTTCAGTCCTAGCCATACAAAGGGCACTAAGCATAGAGTGTGAAAACTGAGTTTCCTTGAGAGCTGCTTGGAAGCCTGATGGTGTGTGAAGTTAGTGAGCCAAATGGAGTTGTTCTCCCACAAGAACCACTCGGCTGATCCTTCTTCAATATGCCCTTCACCAACATGCAGTTTTCTTTGATGGAATTAGCTCTCACACCAATATTTGCGTCTAGAGCCTTTGCATTGAGGGCTATCTGAAAACGGCTGTGGCGCTGAAGTTGCCTGTGAATGTGGAGTTGGTGGCATGTGAAACCCGCATGTGGAGCATTTGTTCGTGTGGGATGCTCTCCAAGCTTCATTTCAATCCTAGGCACTCAAAGGGCACTAAGCATAGAGTGTGAAAACTGAGTTTCCTTGAGAGCTGCTTGGAAGCCTGATGGTGTGTGAAGTTAGTGAGCCAAATGGAGTTGTTCTCCCACAAGAACCACTCGGCTGATCCTTCTTCAATATGCCCTTCACCAACATGCAGTGTTTCCTTGATTGAATTAGCTCTCACACCAATATTTGCGTCTAGAGCCTTTGCATTGAGGGCTATCTGAAAACGGCTGTGGCGCTGAAGTTGCCTGTGAATGTGGAGTTGGTGGCATGTGAAACCCGCATGTGGAGCATTCGTTTGTGCGGGATGCTCTACCAGGTTCATTCCTAGATAATGCATTCAAAGGGCACAAAACATAGAATGTGAAAACTGAGTTTCCTTGAGAGCTGCTTGGAAGCCTGATGGTGTGTGAAGTTAGTGAGCCAAATGGAGTTGTTCTCCCACAAGAACCACTCGGCTGATCCTTCTTCTTTATGCCCTTCACCAACATGCAGTGTTTCCTTGATTGAATTAGCTCTCACACCAATATTTGCGTCTAGAGCCTTTGCATTGAGGGCTATCTGAATACGACTGTGGCGCTTATGTTGCCTGTGAATGTGGAGTTGGTGGCATGTGAAACCCGCATGTGGAGCATTCGTTTGTGTGGGATGCTGACCAAGCTTCATTTCAGGCCTAGGCACACAAAGGGCACTAAGCATAGAGTGTGAAAACTGAGTTTCCTTGAGAGCTGCTTGGAAGCCTGATGGTGTGTGAAGTTAGTGAGCCAAAGGGAGTTGTTCTCCCACAAGAACCACTTGGCTGATCCTTCTTCAATATGCCCTTCACCAACATGCAGTGTTTCTTTGATGGAATTAGCTCTCACACCAATATTTGCGTCTAGAGCCTTTGCATTGAGGGCTATCTGAAAACGGCTGTGGCGCTGAAGTTGCCTGTGAATGTGGAGTTGGTGGCATGTGAAACCCGCATGTGGAGCATTCGTTTGTGTGGGATGCTCTACCAGTTTCATTTCAGTCCTAGCCATACAAAGGGCACTAAGCATAGAGTGTGAAAAAACTGAGTTTCCTTGAGAGCTGCTTGGAAGCCTGATGGTGTGTGAAGTTAGTGAGCCAAATGGAGTTGTTCTCCCACAAGAACCACTCGGCTGATCCTTCTTCAATATGCCCTTCACCAACATGCAGTGTTTCCTTGATTGAATTAGCTCTCACACCAATATTTGCGTCTAGAGCCTTTGCATTGAGGGCTATCTGAAAACGGCTGTGGCGCTGAAGTTGCCTGTGAATGTGGAGTTGGTGGCATGTGAAACCCGCATGTGGAGCATTTGTTCGTGTGGGATGCTCTCCAAGCTTCATTTCAATCCTAGGCACTCAAAGGGCACTAAGCATAGAGTGTGAAAACTGAGTTTCCTTGAGAGCTGCTTGGAAGCCTGATGGTGTGTGAAGTTAGTGAGCCAAATGGAGTTGTTCTCCCACAAGAACCACTCGGCTGATCCTTCTTCAATATGCCCTTCACCAACATGCAGTGTTTCCTTGATTGAATTAGCTCTCACACCAATATTTGCGTCTAGAGCCTTTGCATTGAGGGCTATCTGAAAACGGCTGTGGCGCTGAAGTTGCCTGTGAATGTGGAGTTGGTGGCATGTGAAACCCGCATGTGGAGCATTCGTTTGTGTGGGATGCTCTACCAGGTTCATTCCTAGATAATGCATTCAAAGGGCACTAAGCATAGAATGTGAAAACTGAGTTTCCTTGAGAGCTGCTTGGAAGCCTGATGGTGTGTGAAGTTAGTGAGCCAAATGGAGTTGTTCTCCCACAAAAACCACTCGGCTGATCCTTCTTCAATATGCCCTTCACCAACATGCAGTGTTTCCTTGATTGAATTAGCTCTCACACCAATATTTGCGTCTAGAGCCTTTGCATTGAGGGCTATCTGAAAACGACTGTGGCGCTTATGTTGCCTGTGAATGTGGAGTTGGTGGCATGTGAAACCCGCATGTGGAGCATTCGTTTGTGTGGGATGCTGACCAAGCTTCATTTCAGTCCTAGGCACACAAAGAGCACTAAGCATAGAGTGTGAAAACTGAGTTTCCTTGAGAGCTGCTTGGAAGCCTGATGGTGTGTGAAGTTAGTGAGCCAAAGGGAGTTGTTCTCCCACAAGAACCACTCGGCTGATCCTTCTTCAATATGCCCTTCACCAACATGCAGTGTTTCCTTGATTGAATTAGCTCTCACACCAATATTTGCGTCTAGAGCCTTTGCATTGAGGGCTATCTGAAAACGGCTGTGGCGCTGAAGTTGCCTGTGAATGTGGAGTTGGTGGCATGTGAAACCCGCATGTGGAGCATTCGTTCGTGTGGGATGCTCTACCAGTTTCATTTCAGTCCTAGCCATACAAAGGGCACTAAGCATAGAGTGTGAAAACTGAGTTTCCTTGAGAGCTGCTTGGAAGCCTGATGGTGTGTGAAGTTAGTGAGCCAAAGGGAGTTGTTCTCCCACAAGAACCACTCGGCTGATCCTTCTTCAATATGCCCTTCACCAACATGCAGTGTTTCCTTGATTGAATTAGCTCTCACACCAATATTTGCGTCTAGAGCCTTTGCTTTGAGGGCTATCTGAAAACGGCTGTGGCGCTGAAGTTGCCTGTGAATGTGGAGTTGGTGGCATGTGAAACCCGCATGTGGAGCATTCGTTTGTGTGGGATGCTGACCAAGCTTCATTTCAGTCCTAGGCACACAAAGAGCACTAAGCATAGAGTGTGAAAACTGAGTTTCCTTGAGAGCTGCTTGGAAGCCTGATGGTGTGTGAAGTTAGTGAGCCAAAGGGAGTTGTTCTCCCACAAGTACCACTCGGCTGATCCTTCTTCAATATGCCCTTCACCAACATGCAGTGTTTTCTTGATTGAATTAGCTCTCACACCAATATTTGCGTCTAGAGCCTTTGCATTGAGGGCTATCTGAAAACGGCTGTGGCGCTGAAGTTGCCTGTGAATGTGGAGTTGGTGGCATGTGAAACCCGCATGTGGAGCATTCGTTCGTGTGGGATGCTCTCCAAGCTTCATTTCAATCCTAGGCACTCAAAGGGCACTAAGCATAGAGTGTGAAAACTGAGTTTCCTTGAGAGCTGCTTGGAAGCCTGATGGTGTGTGAAGTTAGTGAGCCAAATGGAGTTGTTCTCCCACAAGAACCACTCGGCTGATCCTTCTTCAATATGCCCTTCACCAACATGCAGTGTTTCCTTGATTGAATTAGCTCTCACACCAATATTTGCGTCTAGAGCCTTTGCATTGAGGGCTATCTGAAAACGGCTGTGGCGCTGAAGTTGCCTGTGAATGTGGAGTTGGTGGCATGTGAAACCCGCATGTGGAGCATTCGTTTGTGTGGGATGCTCTACCAGGTTCATTCCTAGATAATGCACTCAAAGGGCACTAAGCATAGAGTGTGAAAACTGAGTTTCCTTGAGAGCTGCTTGGAAGCCTGATGGTGTGTGAAGTTAGTGAGCCAAATGGAGTTGTTCTCCCACAAGAACCACTCGGCTGATCCTTCTTCAATATGCCCTTCACCAACATGCAGTGTTTCCTTGATTGAATTAGCTCTCACACCAATATTTGCGTCTAGAGCCTTTGCATTGAGGGCTATCTGAAAACGGCTGTGGCGCTGAAGTTGCCTGTGAATGTGGAGTTGGTGGCATGTGAAACCCGCATGTGGAGCATTCGTTTGTGCGGGATGCTCTACCAGGTTCATTCCTAGATAATGCATTCAAAGGGCACAAAACATAGAATGTGAAAACTGAGTTTCCTTGAGAGCTGCTTGGAAGCCTGATGGTGTGTGAAGTTAGTGAGCCAAATGGAGTTGTTCTCCCACAAGAACCACTCGGCTGATCCTTCTTCAATATGCCCTTCACCAACATGCAGTGTTTCCTTGATTGAATTAGCTCTCACACCAATATTTGCGTCTAGAGCCTTTGCATTGAGGGCTATCTGAAAACGGCTGTGGCGCTGAAGTTGCCTGTGAATGTGGAGTTGGTGGCATGTGAAACCCGCATGTGGAGCATTCGTTTGTACGGGATGCTCTACCAGGTTCATTCCTAGATAATGCATTCAAAGGGCACAAAACATAGAATGTGAAAACTGAGTTTCCTTGAGAGCTGCTTGGAAGCCTGATGGTGTGTGAAGTTAGTGAGCCAAATGGAGTTGTTCTCCCACAAGAACCACTCGGCTGATCCTTCTTCTTTATGCCCTTCACCAACATGCAGTGTTTCCTTGATTGAATTAGCTCTCACACCAATATTTGCGTCTAGAGCCTTTGCATTGAGGGCTATCTGAAAACGACTGTGGCGCTGAAGTTGCCTGTGAATGTGGAGTTGGTGGCATGTGAAACCCGCATGTGGAGCATTCGTTTGTGTGGGATGCTCTACCAGGTTCATTTCAGTCCTAGCCATACAAAGGGCACTAAGCATAGAGTGTGAAAACTGAGTTTCCTTGAGAGCTGCTTGGAAGCCTGATGGTGTGTGAAGTTAGTGAGCCAAATGGAGTTGTTCTCCCACAAGAACCACTCGGCTGATCCTTCTTCAATATGCCCTTCACCAACATGCAGTTTTCTTTGATGGAATTAGCTCTCACACCAATATTTGCGTCTAGAGCCTTTGCATTGAGGGCTATCTGAAAACGGCTGTGGCGCTGAAGTTGCCTGTGAATGTGGAGTTGGTGGCATGTGAAACCCGCATGTGGAGCATTTGTTCGTGTGGGATGCTCTCCAAGCTTCATTTCAATCCTAGGCACTCAAAGGGCACTAAGCATAGAGTGTGAAAACTGAGTTTCCTTGAGAGCTGCTTGGAAGCCTGATGGTGTGTGAAGTTAGTGAGCCAAATGGAGTTGTTCTCCCACAAGAACCACTCGGCTGATCCTTCTTCAATATGCCCTTCACCAACATGCAGTGTTTCCTTGATTGAATTAGCTCTCACACCAATATTTGCGTCTAGAGCCTTTGCATTGAGGGCTATCTGAAAACGGCTGTGGCGCTGAAGTTGCCTGTGAATGTGGAGTTGGTGGCATGTGAAACCCGCATGTGGAGCATTCGTTTGTGCGGGATGCTCTACCAGGTTCATTCCTAGATAATGCATTCAAAGGGCACAAAACATAGAATGTGAAAACTGAGTTTCCTTGAGAGCTGCTTGGAAGCCTGATGGTGTGTGAAGTTAGTGAGCCAAATGGAGTTGTTCTCCCACAAGAACCACTCGGCTGATCCTTCTTCTTTATGCCCTTCACCAACATGCAGTGTTTCCTTGATTGAATTAGCTCTCACACCAATATTTGCGTCTAGAGCCTTTGCATTGAGGGCTATCTGAATACGACTGTGGCGCTTATGTTGCCTGTGAATGTGGAGTTGGTGGCATGTGAAACCCGCATGTGGAGCATTCGTTTGTGTGGGATGCTGACCAAGCTTCATTTCAGGCCTAGGCACACAAAGGGCACTAAGCATAGAGTGTGAAAACTGAGTTTCCTTGAGAGCTGCTTGGAAGCCTGATGGTGTGTGAAGTTAGTGAGCCAAAGGGAGTTGTTCTCCCACAAGAACCACTCGGCTGATCCTTCTTCAATATGCCCTTCACCAACATGCAGTGTTTCTTTGATGGAATTAGCTCTCACACCAATATTTGCGTCTAGAGCCTTTGCATTGAGGGCTATCTGAAAACGGCTGTGGCGCTGAAGTTGCCTGTGAATGTGGAGTTGGTGGCATGTGAAACCCGCATGTGGAGCATTCGTTTGTGTGGGATGCTCTACCAGTTTCATTTCAGTCCTAGCCATACAAAGGGCACTAAGCATAGAGTGTGAAAACTGAGTTTCCTTGAGAGCTGCTTGGAAGCCTGATGGTGTGTGAAGTTAGTGAGCCAAATGGAGTTGTTCTCCCACAAGAACCACTCGGCTGATCCTTCTTCAATATGCCCTTCACCAACATGCAGTGTTTCCTTGATTGAATTAGCTCTCACACCAATATTTGCGTCTAGAGCCTTTGCATTGAGGGCTATCTGAAAACGGCTGTGGCGCTGAAGTTGCCTGTGAATGTGGAGTTGGTGGCATGTGAAACCCGCATGTGGAGCATTTGTTCGTGTGGGATGCTCTCCAAGCTTCATTTCAATCCTAGGCACTCAAAGGGCACTAAGCATAGAGTGTGAAAACTGAGTTTCCTTGAGAGCTGCTTGGAAGCCTGATGGTGTGTGAAGTTAGTGAGCCAAATGGAGTTGTTCTCCCACAAGAACCACTCGGCTGATCCTTCTTCAATATGCCCTTCACCAACATGCAGTGTTTCCTTGATTGAATTAGCTCTCACACCAATATTTGCGTCTAGAGCCTTTGCATTGAGGGCTATCTGAAAACGGCTGTGGCGCTGAAGTTGCCTGTGAATGTGGAGTTGGTGGCATGTGAAACCCGCATGTGGAGCATTCGTTTGTGTGGGATGCTCTACCAGGTTCATTCCTAGATAATGCATTCAAAGGGCACTAAGCATAGAATGTGAAAACTGAGTTTCCTTGAGAGCTGCTTGGAAGCCTGATGGTGTGTGAAGTTAGTGAGCCAAATGGAGTTGTTCTCCCACAAGAACCACTCGGCTGATCCTTCTTCAATATGCCCTTCACCAACATGCAGTGTTTCCTTGATTGAATTAGCTCTCACACCAATATTTGCGTCTAGAGCCTTTGCATTGAGGGCTATCTGAAAACGGCTGTGGCGCTGAAGTTGCCTGTGAATGTGGAGTTGGTGGCATGTGAAACCCGCATGTGGAGCATTCGTTTGTGTGGGATGCTCTACCAGGTTCATTCCTAGATAATGCATTCAAAGGGCACTAAGCATAGAATGTGAAAACTGAGTTTCCTTGAGAGCTGCTTGGAAGCCTGATGGTGTGTGAAGTTAGTGAGCCAAATGGAGTTGTTCTCCCACAAAAACCACTCGGCTGATCCTTCTTCAATATGCCCTTCACCAACATGCAGTGTTTCCTTGATTGAATTAGCTCTCACACCAATATTTGCGTCTAGAGCCTTTGCATTGAGGGCTATCTGAAAACGACTGTGGCGCTTATGTTGCCTGTGAATGTGGAGTTGGTGGCATGTGAAACCCGCATGTGGAGCATTCGTTTGTGTGGGATGCTGACCAAGCTTCATTTCAGTCCTAGGCACACAAAGAGCACTAAGCATAGAGTGTGAAAACTGAGTTTCCTTGAGAGCTGCTTGGAAGCCTGATGGTGTGTGAAGTTAGTGAGCCAAAGGGAGTTGTTCTCCCACAAGAACCACTCGGCTGATCCTTCTTCAATATGCCCTTCACCAACATGCAGTGTTTCCTTGATTGAATTAGCTCTCACACCAATATTTGCGTCTAGAGCCTTTGCATTGAGGGCTATCTGAAAACGGCTGTGGCGCTGAAGTTGCCTGTGAATGTGGAGTTGGTGGCATGTGAAACCCGCATGTGGAGCATTCGTTTGTGTGGGATGCTCTACCAGGTTCATTCCTAGATAATGCATTCAAAGGGCACAAAACATAGAATGTGAAAACTGAGTTTCCTTGAGAGCTGCTTGGAAGCCTGATGGTGTGTGAAGTTAGTGAGCCAAATGGAGTTGTTCTCCCACAAGAACCACTCGGCTGATCCTTCTTCAATATGCCCTTCACCAACATGCAGTGTTTCCTTGATTGAATTAGCTCTCACACCAATATTTGCGTCTAGAGCCTTTGCTTTGAGGGCTATCTGAAAACGGCTGTGGCGCTGAAGTTGCCTGTGAATGTGGAGTTGGTGGCATGTGAAATCCGCATGTGGAGCATTCGTTTGTGTGGGATGCTGACCAAGCTTCATTTCAGTCCTAGGCACACAAAGAGCACTAAGCACAGAGTGTGAAAACTGAGTTTCCTTGAGAGCTGCTTGGAAGCCTGATGGTGTGTGAAGTTAGTGAGCCAAAGGGAGTTGTTCTCCCACAAGAACCACTCGGCTGATCCTTCTTCAATATGCCCTTCACCAACATGCAGTGTTTCCTTGATTGAATTAGCTCTCACACCAATATTTGCGTCTAGAGCCTTTGCATTGAGGGCTATCTGAAAACGGCTGTGGCGCTGAAGTTGCCTGTGAATGTGGAGTTGGTGGCATGTGAAACCCGCATGTGGAGCATTCGTTCGTGTGGGATGCTCTCCAAGCTTCATTTCAATCCTAGGCACTCAAAGGGCACTAAGCATAGAGTGTGAAAACTGAGTTTCCTTGAGAGCTGCTTGGAAGCCTGATGGTGTGTGAAGTTAGTGAGCCAAAGGGAGTTGTTCTCCCACAAGAACCACTCGGCTGATCCTTCTTCAATATGCCCTTCACCAACATGCAGTGTTTCCTTGATTGAATTAGCTCTCACACCAATATTTGCGTCTAGAGCCTTTGCTTTGAGGGCTATCTGAAAACGGCTGTGGCGCTGAAGTTGCCTGTGAATGTGGAGTTGGTGGCATGTGAAACCCGCATGTGGAGCATTCGTTTGTGTGGGATGCTGACCAAGCTTCATTTCAGTCCTAGGCACACAAAGAGCACTAAGCATAGAGTGTGAAAACTGAGTTTCCTTGAGAGCTGCTTGGAAGCCTGATGGTGTGTGAAGTTAGTGAGCCAAAGGGAGTTGTTCTCCCACAAGAACCACTCGGCTGATCCTTCTTCAATATGCCCTTCACCAACATGCAGTGTTTTCTTGATTGAATTAGCTCTCACACCAATATTTGCGTCTAGAGCCTTTGCATTGAGGGCTATCTGAAAACGGCTGTGGCGCTGAAGTTGCCTGTGAATGTGGAGTTGGTGGCATGTGAAACCCGCATGTGGAGCATTCGTTCGTGTGGGATGCTCTCCAAGCTTCATTTCAATCCTAGGCACTCAAATGGCACTAAGCATAGAGTGTGAAAACTGAGTTTCCTTGAGAGCTGCTTGGAAGCCTGATGGTGTGTGAAGTTAGTGAGCCAAATGGAGTTGTTCTCCCACAAGAACCACTCGGCTGATCCTTCTTCAATATGCCCTTCACCAACATGCAGTGTTTCCTTGATTGAATTAGCTCTCACACCAATATTTGCGTCTAGAGCCTTTGCATTGAGGGCTATCTGAAAACGGCTGTGGCGCTGAAGTTGCCTGTGAATGTGGAGTTGGTGGCATGTGAAACCCGCATGTGGAGCATTCGTTTGTGCGGGATGCTCTACCAGGTTCATTCCTAGATAATGCATTCAAAGGGCACAAAACATAGAATGTGAAAACTGAGTTTCCTTGAGAGCTGCTTGGAAGCCTGATGGTGTGTGAAGTTAGTGAGCCAAAGGGAGTTGTTCTCCCACAAGAACCACTCGGCTGATCCTTCTTCAATATGCCCTTCACCAACATGCAGTGTTTCCTTGATTGAATTAGCTCTCACACCAATATTTGCGTCTAGAGCCTTTGCATTGAGGGCTATCTGAAAACGGCTGTGGCGCTGAAGTTGCCTGTGAATGTGGAGTTGGTGGCATGTGAAACCCGCATGTGGAGCATTCGTTTGTGCGGGATGCTCTACCAGGTTCATTCCTAGATAATGCATTCAAAGGGCACAAAACATAGAATGTGAAAACTGAGTTTCCTTGAGAGCTGCTTGGAAGCCTGATGGTGTGTGAAGTTAGTGAGCCAAATGGAGTTGTTCTCCCACAAGAACCACTCGGCTGATCCTTCTTCAATATGCCCTTCACCAACATGTAGTGTTTCCTTGATTGAATTAGCTCTCACACCAATATTTGCGTCTAGAGCCTTTGCATTGAGGGCTATCTGAAAACGGCTGTGGCGCTGAAGTTGCCTGTGAATGTGGAGTTGGTGGCATGTGAAACCCGCATGTGGACCATTCGTTTGTGTGGGATGCTCTACCAGGTTCATTTCAGTCCTAGCCATACAAAGGGCACTAAGCATAGAGTGTGAAAACTGAGTTTCCTTGAGAGCTGCTTGGAAGCCTGATGGTGTGTGAAGTTAGTGAGCCAAATGGAGTTGTTCTCCCACAAGAACCACTCGGCTGATCCTTCTTCAATATACCCTTCACCAACATGCAGTGTTTCCTTGATTGAATTAGCTCTCACACCAATATTTGCGTCTAGAGCCTTTGCATTGAGGGCTATCTGAAAACGGCTGTGGCGCTGAAGTTGCCTGTGAATGTGGAGTTGGTGGCATGTGAAACCCGCATGTGGAGCATTTGTTCGTGTGGGATGCTCTCCAAGCTTCATTTCAATCCTAGGCACTCAAAGGGCACTAAGCATAGAGTGTGAAAACTGAGTTTCCTTGAGAGCTGCTTGGAAGCCTGATGGTGTGTGAAGTTAGTGAGCCAAATGGAGTTGTTCTCCCACAAGAACCACTCGGCTGATCCTTCTTCAATATGCCCTTCACCAACATGCAGTGTTTCCTTGATTGAATTAGCTCTCACACCAATATTTGCGTCTAGAGCCTTTGCATTGAGGGCTATCTGAAAACGACTGTGGCGCTGAAGTTGCCTGTGAATGTGGAGTTGGTGGCATGTGAAACCCGCATGTGGAGCATTCGTTTGTGTGGGATGCTCTACCAGGTTCATTTCAGTCCTAGGCACACAAAGGGCACTAAGCATAGAGTGTGAAAACTGAGTTTCCTTGAGAGCTGCTTGGAAGCCTGATGGTGTGTGAAGTTAGTGAGCCAAAGGGAGTTGTTCTCCCACAAGAACCACTCGGCTGATCCTTCTTCAATATGCCCTTCACCAACATGCAGTGTTTCCTTGATTGAATTAGCTCTCACACCAATATTTGCGTCTAGAGCCTTTGCATTGAGGGCTATCTGAAAACGGCTGTGGCGCTGAAGTTGCCTGTGAATGTGGAGTTGGTGGCATGTGAAACCCGCATGTGGAGCATTCGTTTGTGTGGGATGCTCTACCAGGTTCATTTCAGTCCTAGCCATACAAAGGGCACTAAGCATAGAGTGTGAAAACTGAGTTTCCTTGAGAGCTGCTTGGAAGCCTGATGGTGTGTGAAGTTAGTGAGCCAAAGGGAGTTGTTCTCCCACAAGAACCACTCGGCTGATCCTTCTTCAATATGCCCTTCACCAACATGCAGTGTTTCCTTGATTGAATTAGCTCTCACACCAATATTTGCGTCTAGAGCCTTTGCTTTGAGGGCTATCTGAAAACGGCTGTGGCGCTGAAGTTGCCTGTGAATGTGGAGTTGGTGGCATGTGAAACCCGCATGTGGAGCATTCGTTTGTGTGGGATGCTGACCAAGCTTCATTTCAGTCCTAGGCACACAAAGAGCACTAAGCATAGAGTGTGAAAACTGAGTTTCCTTGAGAGCTGCTTGGAAGCCTGATGGTGTGTGAAGTTAGTGAGCCAAAGGGAGTTGTTCTCCCACAAGAACCACTCGGCTGATCCTTCTTCAATATGCCCTTCACCAACATGCAGTGTTTTCTTGATTGAATTAGCTCTCACACCAATATTTGCGTCTAGAGTCTTTGCATTGAGGGCTATCTGAAAACGGCTGTGGCGCTGAAGTTGCCTGTGAATGTGGAGTTGGTGGCATGTGAAACCCGCATGTGGAGCATTTGTTCGTGTGGGATGCTCTCCAAGCTTCATTTCAATCCTAGGCACTCAAAGGGCACTAAGCATAGAGTGTGAAAACTGAGTTTCCTTGAGAGCTGCTTGGAAGCCTGATGGTGTGTGAAGTTAGTGAGCCAAATGGAGTTGTTCTCCCACAAGAACCACTCGGCTGATCCTTCTTCAATATGCCCTTCACCAACATGCAGTGTTTCCTTGATTGAATTAGCTCTCACACCAATATTTGCGTCTAGAGCCTTTGCATTGAGGGCTATCTGAAAACGGCTGTGGCGCTGAAGTTGCCTGTGAATGTGGAGTTGGTGGCATGTGAAACCCGCATGTGGAGCATTCGTTTGTGCGGGATGCTCTACCAGGTTCATTCCTAGATAATGCATTCAAAGGGCACAAAACATAGAATGTGAAAACTGAGTTTCCTTGAGAGCTGCTTGGAAGCCTGATGGTGTGTGAAGTTAGTGAGCCAAATGGAGTTGTTCTCCCACAAGAACCACTCGGCTGATCCTTCTTCAATATGCCCTTCACCAACATGCAGTGTTTCCTTGATTGAATTAGCTCTCACACCAATATTTGCGTCTAGAGCCTTTGCATTGAGGGCTATCTGAAAACGGCTGTGGCGCTGAAGTTGCCTGTGAATGTGGAGTTGGTGGCATGTGAAACCCGCATGTGGAGCATTCGTTTGTGCGGGATGCTCTACCAGGTTCATTCCTAGATAATGCATTCAAAGGGCACAAAACATAGAATGTGAAAACTGAGTTTCCTTGAGAGCTGCTTGGAAGCCTGATGGTGTGTGAAGTTAGTGAGCCAAATGGAGTTGTTCTCCCACAAGAACCACTCGGCTGATCCTTCTTCAATATGCCCTTCACCAACATGTAGTGTTTCCTTGATTGAATTAGCTCTCACACCAATATTTGCGTCTAGAGCCTTTGCATTGAGGGCTATCTGAAAACGGCTGTGGCGCTGAAGTTGCCTGTGAATGTGGAGTTGGTGGCATGTGAAACCCGCATGTGGAGCATTCGTTTGTGTGGGATGCTCTACCAGGTTCATTTCAGTCCTAGCCATACAAAGGGCACTAAGCATAGAGTGTGAAAACTGAGTTTCCTTGAGAGCTGCTTGGAAGCCTGATGGTGTGTGAAGTTAGTGAGCCAAATGGAGTTGTTCTCCCACAAGAACCACTCGGCTGATCCTTCTTCAATATGCCCTTCACCAACATGCAGTGTTTCCTTGATTGAATTAGCTCTCACACCAATATTTGCGTCTAGAGCCTTTGCATTGAGGGCTATCTGAAAACGGCTGTGGCGCTGAAGTTGCCTGTGAATGTGGAGTTGGTGGCATGTGAAACCCGCATGTGGAGCATTTGTTCGTGTGGGATGCTCTCCAAGCTTCATTTCAATCCTAGGCACTCAAAGGGCACTAAGCATAGAGTGTGAAAACTGAGTTTCCTTGAGAGCTGCTTGGAAGCCTGATGGTGTGTGAAGTTAGTGAGCCAAATGGAGTTGTTCTCCCACAAGAACCACTCGGCTGATCCTTCTTCAATATGCCCTTCACCAACATGCAGTGTTTCCTTGATTGAATTAGCTCTCACACCAATATTTGCGTCTAGAGCCTTTGCATTGAGGGCTATCTGAAAACGACTGTGGCGCTGAAGTTGCCTGTGAATGTGGAGTTGGTGGCATGTGAAACCCGCATGTGGAGCATTCGTTTGTGTGGGATGCTGACCAAGCTTCATTTCAGTCCTAGGCACACAAAGGGCACTAAGCATAGAGTGTGAAAACTGAGTTTCCTTGAGAGCTGCTTGGAAGCCTGATGGTGTGTGAAGTTAGTGAGCCAAAGGGAGTTGTTCTCCCACAAGAACCACTCGGCTGATCCTTCTTCAATATGCCCTTCACCAACATGCAGTGTTTCCTTGATTGAATTAGCTCTCACACCAATATTTGCGTCTAGAGCCTTTGCATTGAGGGCTATCTGAAAACGGCTGTGGCGCTGAAGTTGCCTGTGAATGTGGAGTTGGTGGCATGTGAAACCCGCATGTGGAGCATTCGTTTGTGTGGGATGCTCTACCAGGTTCATTTCAGTCCTAGCCATACAAAGGGCACTAAGCATAGAGTGTGAAAACTGAGTTTCCTTGAGAGCTGCTTGGAAGCCTGATGGTGTGTGAAGTTAGTGAGCCAAATGGAGTTGTTCTCCCACAAGAACCACTCGGCTGATCCTTCTTCAATATGCCCTTCACCAACATGTAGTGTTTCCTTGATTGAATTAGCTCTCATACCAATATTTGCGTCTAGAGCCTTTGCATTGAGGGCTATCTGAAAACGGCTGTGGCGCTGAAGTTGCCTGTGAATGTGGAGTTGGTGGCATGTGAAACCCGCATGTGGAGCATTCGTTTGTGTGGGATGCTCTACCAGGTTCATTTCAGTCCTAGCCTTACAAAGGGCACTAAGCATAGAGTGTGAAAACTGAGTTTCCTTGAGAGCTGCTTGGAAGCCTGATGGTGTGTGAAGTTAGTGAGCCAAAGGGAGTTGTTCTCCCACAAGAACCACTCGGCTGATCCTTCTTCAATATGCCCTTCACCAACATGCAGTGTTTCCTTGATTGAATTAGCTCTCACACCAATATTTGCGTCTAGAGCCTTTGCATTGAGGGCTATCTGAAAACAGCTGTGGCGCTGAAGTTGCCTGTGAATGTGGAGTTGGTGGCATGTGAAACCCGCATGTGGAGCATTCGTTTGTGTGGGATGCTCTACCAGGTTCATTCCTAGATAATGCACTCAAAGGGCACTAAGCATAGAGTGTGAAAACTGAGTTTCCTTGAGAGCTGCTTGGAAGCCTGATGGTGTGTGAAGTTAGTGAGCCAAATGGAGTTGTTCTCCCACAAGAACCACTCGGCTGATCCTTCTTCAATATTCCCTTCACCAACATGCAGTGTTTCCTTGATTGAATTAGCTCTCACACCAATATTTGCGTCTAGAGCCTTTGCATTGAGGGCTATCTGAAAACGGCTGTGGCGCTGAAGTTGCCTGTGAATGTGGAGTTGGTGGCATGTGAAACCCGCATGTGGAGCATTCGTTTGTGTGGGATGCTCTACCAGGTTCATTCCTAGATAATGCACTCAAAGGGCACTAAGCATAGAGTGTGAAAACTGAGTTTCCTTGAGAGCTGCTTGGAAGCCTGATGGTGTGTGAAGTTAGTGAGCCAAATGGAGTTGTTCTCCCACAAGAACCACTCGGCTGATCCTTCTTCAATATGCCCTTCACCAACATGCAGTGTTTCCTTGATTGAATTAGCTCTCACACCAATATTTGCGTCTAGAGCCTTTGCATTGAGGGCTATCTGAAAATGGCTGTGGCGCTGAAGTTGCCTGTGAATGTGGAGTTGGTGGCATGTGAAACCCGCATGTGGAGCATTTGTTCGTGTGGGATGCTCTCCAAGCTTCATTTCAATCCTAGGCACTCAAAGGGCACTAAGCATAGAGTGTGAAAACTGAGTTTCCTTGAGAGCTGCTTGGAAGCCTGATGGTGTGTGAAGTTAGTGAGCCAAATGGAGTTGTTCTCCCACAAGAACCACTCGGCTGATCCTTCTTCAATATGCCCTTCACCAACATGCAGTGTTTCCTTGATTAAATTAGCTCTCACACCAATATTTGCATCTAGAGCCTTTGCATTGAGGGCTATCTGAAAACGGCTGTGGCGCTGAAGTTGCCTGTGAATGTGGAGTTGGTGGCATGTGAAACCCGCATGTGGAGCATTCGTTTGTGTGGGATGCTCTACCAGGTTCATTTCAGTCCTAGCCATACAAAGGGCACTAAGCATAGAGTGTGAAAACTGAGTTTCCTTGAGAGCTGCTTGGAAGCCTGATGGTGTGTGAAGTTAGTGAGCCAAATGGAGTTGTTCTCCCACAAGAACCACTCGGCTGATCCTTCTTCAATATGCCCTTCACCAACATGCAGTGTTTCCTTGATTGAATTAGCTCTCACACCAATATTTGCGTCTAGAGCCTTTGCATTGAGGGCTATCTGAAAACGGCTGTGGCGCTGAAGTTGCCTGTGAATGTGGAGTTGGTGGCATGTGAAACCCGCATGTGGAGCATTCGTTTGTGTGGGATGCTCTACCAGGTTCATTCCTAGATAATGCATTCAAAGGGCACAAAACATAGAATGTGAAAACTGAGTTTCCTTGAGAGCTGCTTGGAAGCCTGATGGTGTGTGAAGTTAGTGAGCCAAATGGAGTTGTTCTCCCACAAGAACCACTCGGCTGATCCTTCTTCAATATGCCCTTCACCAACATGTAGTGTTTCCTTGATTGAATTAGCTCTCACACCAATATTTGCGTCTAGAGCCTTTGCATTGAGGGCTATCTGAAAACGGCTGTGGCGCTGAAGTTGCCTGTGAATGTGGAGTTGGTGGCATGTGAAACCCGCATGTGGAGCATTCGTTTGTGTGGGATGCTCTACCAGGTTCATTTCAGTCCTAGCCATACAAAGGGCACTAAGCATAGAGTGTGAAAACTGAGTTTCCTTGAGAGCTGCTTGGAAGCCTGATGGTGTGTGAAGTTAGTGAGCCAAATGGAGTTGTTCTCCCACAAGAACCACTCGGCTGATCCTTCTTCAATATGCCCTTCACCAACATGCAGTGTTTCCTTGATTGAATTAGCTCTCACACCAATATTTGCGTCTAGAGCCTTTGCATTGAGGGCTATCTGAAAACGGCTGTGGCGCTGAAGTTGCCTGTGAATGTGGAGTTGGTGGCATGTGAAACCCGCATGTGGAGCATTCGTTTGTGTGGGATGCTGACCAAGCTTCATTTCAGTCCTAGCCACACAAAGAGCACTAAGCATAGAGTGTGAAAACTGAGTTTCCTTGAGAGCTGCTTGGAAGCCTGATGGTGTGTGAAGTTAGTGAGCCAAATGGAGTTGTTCTCCCACAAGAACCACTCGGCTGATCCTTCTTCAATATGCCCTTCACCAACATGCAGTGTTTCCTTGATTGAATTAGCTCTCACACCAATATTTGCGTCTAGAGCCTTTGCATTGAGGGCTATCTGAAAACAGCTGTGGCGCTGAAGTTGCCTGTGAATGTGGAGTTGGTGGCATGTGAAACCCGCATGTGGAGCATTCGTTTCTGTGGGATGCTCTACCAGGTTCATTCCTAGATAATGCACTCAAAGGGCACTAAGCATAGAGTGTGAAAACTGAGTTTCCTTGAGAGCTGCTTGGAAGCCTGATGGTGTGTGAAGTTAGTGAGCCAAATGGAGTTGTTCTCCCACAAGAACCACTCGGCTGATCCTTCTTCAATATGCCCTTCACCAACATGCAGTGTTTCCTTGATTGAATTAGCTCTCACACCAATATTTGCGTCTAGAGCCTTTGCATTGAGGGCTATCTGAAAACGGCTGTGGCGCTGAAGTTGCCTGTGAATGTGGAGTTGGTGGCATGTGAAACCCGCATGTGGAGCATTCGTTTGTGTGGGATGCTCTACCAGTTTCATTCCTAGATAATGCACTCAAAGGGCACTAAGCATAGAGTGTGAAAACTGAGTTTCCTTGAGAGCTGCTTGGAAGCCTGATGGTGTGTGAAGTTAGTGAGCCAAATGGAGTTGTTCTCCCACAAGAACCACTCGGCTGATCCTTCTTCAATATGCCCTTCACCAACATGCAGTGTTTCCTTGATTGAATTAGCTCTCACACCAATATTTGCGTCTAGAGCCTTTGCATTGAGGGCTATCTGAAAACGGCTGTGGCGCTGAAGTTGCCTGTGAATGTGGAGTTGGTGGCATGTGAAACCCGCATGTGGAGCATTCGTTTGTGTGGGATGCTTTACCAGGTTCATTCCTAGATAATGCATTCAAAGGGCACAAAACATAGAATGTGAAAACTGAGTTTCCTTGAGAGCTGCTTGGAAGCCTGATGGTATGTGAAGTTAGTGAGCCAAATGGAGTTGTTCTCCCACAAGAACCACTCGGCTGATCCTTCTTCAATATGCCCTTCACCAACATGTAGTGTTTCCTTGATTGAATTAGCTCTCACACCAATATTTGCGTCTAGAGCCTTTGCATTGAGGGCTATCTGAAAACGGCTGTGGCGCTGAAGTTGCCTGTGAATGTGGAGTTGGTGGCATGTGAAACCCGCATGTGGAGCATTCGTTTGTGTGGGATGCTCTACCAGGTTCATTTCAGTCCTAGGCACACAAAGAGCACTAAGCCTAGAGTGTGAAAAACTGAGTTTCCTTGAGAGCTGCTTGGAAGCCTGATGGTGTGTGAAGTTAGTGAGCCAAAGGGAGTTGTTCTCCCACAAGAACCACTCGGCTGATCCTTCTTCAATATGTCCTTCACCAACATGCAGTGTTTCCTTGATTGAATTAGCTCTCACACCAATATTTGCGTCTAGAGCCTTTGCATTGAGGGCTATCTGAAAACAGCTGTGGCGCTGAAGTTGCCTGTGAATGTGGAGTTGGTGGCATGTGAAACCCGCATGTGGAGCATTCGTTTGTGTGGGATGCTCTACCAGGTTCATTCCTAGATAATGCACTCAAAGGGCACCAAGCATAGAGTGTGAAAACTGAGTTTCCTTGAGAGCTGCTTGGAAGCCTGATGGTGTGTGAAGTTAGTGAGCCAAATGGAGTTGTTCTCCCACAAGAACCACTCGGCTGATCCTTCTTCAATATGCCCTTCACCAACATGCAGTGTTTCCTTGATTGAATTAGCTCTCACACCAATATTTGCGTCTAGAGCCTTTGCATTGAGGGCTATCTGAAAACGGCTGTGGCGCTGAAGTTGCCTGTGAATGTGGAGTTGGTGGCATGTGAAACCCGCATGTGGAGCATTCGTTTGTGTGGGATGCTCTACCAGGTTCATTCCTAGATAATGCACTCAAAGGGCACTAAGCATAGAGTGTGAAAACTGAGTTTCCTTGAGAGCTGCTTGGAAGCCTGATGGTGTGTGAAGTTAGTGAGCCAAATGGAGTTGTTCTCCCACAAGAACCACTCGGCTGATCCTTCTTCAATATGCCCTTCACCAACATGCAGTGTTTCCTTGATTGAATTAGCTCTCACACCAATATTTGCGTCTAGAGCCTTTGCATTGAGGGCTATCTGAAAACGGCTGTGGCGCTGAAGTTGCCTGTGAATGTGGAGTTGGTGGCATGTGAAACCCGCATGTGGAGCATTCGTTTGTGCGGGATGCTCTACCAGGTTCATTCCTAGATAATGCATTCAAAGGGCACAAAACATAGAATGTGAAAACTGAGTTTCCTTGAGAGCTGCTTGGAAGCCTGATGGTGTGTGAAGTTAGTGAGCCAAATGGAGTTGTTCTCCCACAAGAACCACTCGGCTGATCCTTCTTCAATATGCCCTTCACCAACATGCAGTGTTTCCTTGATTGAATTAGCTCTCACACCAATATTTGCGTCTAGAGCCTTTGCATTGAGGGCTATCTGAAAACGGCTGTGGCGCTGAAGTTGCCTGTGAATGTGGAGTTGGTGGCATGTGAAACCCGCATGTGGAGCATTCGTTTGTGCGGGATGCTCTACCAGGTTCATTCCTAGATAATGCATTCAAAGGGCACAAAACATAGAATGTGAAAACTGAGTTTCCTTGAGAGCTGCTTGGAAGCCTGATGGTGTGTGAAGTTAGTGAGCCAAATGGAGTTGTTCTCCCACAAGAACCACTCGGCTGATCCTTCTTCTTTATGCCCTTCACCAACATGCAGTGTTTCCTTGATTGAATTAGCTCTCACACCAATATTTGCGTCTAGAGCCTTTGCATTGAGGGCTATCTGAAAACGACTGTGGCGCTGAAGTTGCCTGTGAATGTGGAGTTGGTGGCATGTGAAACCCGCATGTGGAGCATTCGTTTGTGTGGGATGCTCTACCAGGTTCATTTCATTCCTAGCCATACAAAGGGCACTAAGCATAGAGTGTGAAAACTGAGTTTCCTTGAGAGCTGCTTGGAAGCCTGATGGTGTGTGAAGTTAGTGAGCCAAATGGAGTTGTTCTCCCACAAGAACCACTCGGCTGATCCTTCTTCAATATGCCCTTCACCAACATGCAGTTTTCTTTGATGGAATTAGCTCTCACACCAATATTTGCGTCTAGAGCCTTTGCATTGAGGGCTATCTGAAAACGGCTGTGGCGCTGAAGTTGCCTGTGAATGTGGAGTTGGTGGCATGTGAAACCCGCATGTGGAGCATTTGTTCGTGTGGGATGCTCTCCAAGCTTCATTTCAATCCTAGGCACTCAAAGGGCACTAAGCATAGAGTGTGAAAACTGAGTTTCCTTGAGAGCTGCTTGGAAGCCTGATGGTGTGTGAAGTTAGTGAGCCAAATGGAGTTGTTCTCCCACAAGAACCACTCGGCTGATCCTTCTTCAATATGCCCTTCACCAACATGCAGTGTTTCCTTGATTGAATTAGCTCTCACACCAATATTTGCGTCTAGAGCCTTTGCATTGAGGGCTATCTGAAAACGGCTGTGGCGCGGAAGTTGCCTGTGAATGTGGAGTTGGTGGCATGTGAAACCCGCATGTGGAGCATTCGTTTGTGCGGGATGCTCTACCAGGTTCATTCCTAGATAATGCATTCAAAGGGCACAAAACATAGAATGTGAAAACTGAGTTTCCTTGAGAGCTGCTTGGAAGCCTGATGGTGTGTGAAGTTAGTGAGCCAAATGGAGTTGTTCTCCCACAAGAACCACTCGGCTGATCCTTCTTCTTTATGCCCTTCACCAACATGCAGTGTTTCCTTGATTGAATTAGCTCTCACACCAATATTTGCGTCTAGAGCCTTTGCATTGAGGGCTATCTGAAAATGGCTGTGGCGCTGAAGTTGCCTGTGAATGTGGAGTTGGTGGCATGTGAAACCCGCATGTGGAGCATTCGTTTGTGTGGGATGCTGACCAAGCTTCATTTCAGTCCTAGGCACACAAAGGGCACTAAGCATAGAGTGTGAAAACTGAGTTTCCTTGAGAGCTGCTTGGAAGCCTGATGGTGTGTGAAGTTAGTGAGCCAAAGGGAGTTGTTCTCCCACAAGAACCACTCGGCTGATCCTTCTTCAATATGCCCTTCACCAACATGCAGTGTTTCTTTGATGGAATTAGCTCTCACACCAATATTTGCGTCTAGAGCCTTTGCATTGAGGGCTATCTGAAAACGGCTGTGGCGCTGAAGTTGCCTGTGAATGTGGAGTTGGTGGCATGTGAAACCCGCATGTGGAGCATTCGTTTGTGTGGGATGCTCTACCAGGTTCATTTCAGTCCTAGCCATACAAAGGGCACTAAGCATAGAGTGTGAAAACTGAGTTTCCTTGAGAGCTGCTTGGAAGCCTGATGGTGTGTGAAGTTAGTGAGCCAAATGGAGTTGTTCTCCCACAAGAACCACTCGGCTGATCCTTCTTCAATATGCCCTTCACCAACATGCAGTGTTTCCTTGATTGAATTAGCTCTCACACCAATATTTGCGTCTAGAGCCTTTGCATTGAGGGCTATCTGAAAACGGCTGTGGCGCTGAAGTTGCCTGTGAATGTGGAGTTCGTGGCATGTGAAACCCGCATGTGGAGCATTTGTTCGTGTGGGATGCTCTTCAAGCTTCATTTCAATCCTAGGCACTCAAAGGGCACTAAGCATAGAGTGTGAAAACTGAGTTTCCTTGAGAGCTGCTTGGAAGCCTGATGGTGTGTGAAGTTAGTGAGCCAAATGGAGTTGTTCTCCCACAAGAACCACTCGGCTGATCCTTCTTCAATATGCCCTTCACCAACATGCAGTGTTTCCTTGATTGAATTAGCTCTCACACCAATATTTGCGTCTAGAGCCTTTGCATTGAGGGCTATCTGAAAACGGCTGTGGCGCTGAAGTTGCCTGTGAATGTGGAGTTGGTGGCATGTGAAACCCGCATGTGGAGCATTCGTTTGTGTGGGATGCTCTACCAGGTTCATTCCTAGATAATGCATTCAAAGGGCACTAAGCATAGAATGTGAAAACTGAGTTTCCTTGAGAGCTGCTTGGAAGCCTGATGGTGTGTGAAGTTAGTGAGCCAAATGGAGTTGTTCTCCCACAAAAACCACTCGGCTGATCCTTCTTCAATATGCCCTTCACCAACATGCAGTGTTTCTTGATTGAATTAGCTCTCACACCAATATTTGCGTCTAGAGCCTTTGCATTGAGGGCTATCTGAAAACGACTGTGGCGCTGAAGTTGCCTGTGAATGTGGAGTTGGT
This sequence comes from Ochotona princeps, assembly GCF_030435755.1. Taxonomy (NCBI): domain Eukaryota; kingdom Metazoa; phylum Chordata; class Mammalia; order Lagomorpha; family Ochotonidae; genus Ochotona; species Ochotona princeps. The sequence continues at coordinate 27,320 of NW_026700680.1, forward strand.
GGCATGTGAAACCCGCATGTGGAGCATTCGTTTGTGTGGGATGCTGACCAAGCTTCATTTCAGTCCTAGGCACACAAAGAGCACTAAGCATAGAGTGTGAAAACTGAGTTTCCTTGAGAGCTGCTTGGAAGCCTGATGGTGTGTGAAGTTAGTGAGCCAAAGGGAGTTGTTCTCCCACAAGAACCACTCGGCTGATCCTTCTTCAATATGCCCTTCACCAACATGCAGTGTTTCCTTGATTGAATTAGCTCTCACACCAATATTTGCGTCTAGAGCCTTTGCATTGAGGGCTATCTGAAAACGGCTGTGGCGCTGAAGTTGCCTGTGAATGTGGAGTTGGTGGCATGTGAAACCCGCATGTGGAGCATTCGTTTGTGTGGGATGCTCTACCAGGTTCATTCCTAGATAATGCATTCAAAGGGCACAAAACATAGAATGTGAAAACTGAGTTTCCTTGAGAGCTGCTTGGAAGCCTGATGGTGTGTGAAGTTAGTGAGCCAAATGGAGTTGTTCTCCCACAAGAACCACTCGGCTGATCCTTCTTCAATATGCCCTTCACCAACATGCAGTGTTTCCTTGATTGAATTAGCTCTCACACCAATATTTGCGTCTAGAGCCTTTGCTTTGAGGGCTATCTGAAAACGGCTGTGGCGCTGAAGTTGCCTGTGAATGTGGAGTTGGTGGCATGTGAAATCCGCATGTGGAGCATTCGTTTGTGTGGGATGCTGACCAAGCTTCATTTCAGTCCTAGGCACACAAAGAGCACTAAGCACAGAGTGTGAAAACTGAGTTTCCTTGAGAGCTGCTTGGAAGCCTGATGGTGTGTGAAGTTAGTGAGCCAAAGGGAGTTGTTCTCCCACAAGAACCACTCGGCTGATCCTTCTTCAATATGCCCTTCACCAACATGCAGTGTTTCCTTGATTGAATTAGCTCTCACACCAATATTTGCGTCTAGAGCCTTTGCATTGAGGGCTATCTGAAAACGGCTGTGGCGCTGAAGTTGCCTGTGAATGTGGAGTTGGTGGCATGTGAAACCCGCATGTGGAGCATTCGTTCGTGTGGGATGCTCTCCAAGCTTCATTTCAATCCTAGGCACTCAAAGGGCACTAAGCATAGAGTGTGAAAACTGAGTTTCCTTGAGAGCTGCTTGGAAGCCTGATGGTGTGTGAAGTTAGTGAGCCAAAGGGAGTTGTTCTCCCACAAGAACCACTCGGCTGATCCTTCTTCAATATGCCCTTCACCAACATGCAGTGTTTCCTTGATTGAATTAGCTCTCACACCAATATTTGCGTCTAGAGCCTTTGCTTTGAGGGCTATCTGAAAACGGCTGTGGCGCTGAAGTTGCCTGTGAATGTGGAGTTGGTGGCATGTGAAACCCGCATGTGGAGCATTCGTTTGTGTGGGATGCTGACCAAGCTTCATTTCAGTCCTAGGCACACAAAGAGCACTAAGCATAGAGTGTGAAAACTGAGTTTCCTTGAGAGCTGCTTGGAAGCCTGATGGTGTGTGAAGTTAGTGAGCCAAAGGGAGTTGTTCTCCCACAAGAACCACTTGGCTGATCCTTCTTCAATATGCCCTTCACCAACATGCAGTGTTTTCTTGATTGAATTAGCTCTCACACCAATATTTGCGTCTAGAGCCTTTGCATTGAGGGCTATCTGAAAACGGCTGTGGCGCTGAAGTTGCCTGTGAATGTGGAGTTGGTGGCATGTGAAACCCGCATGTGGAGCATTCGTTTGTGCGGGATGCTCTCCAAGCTTCATTTCAATCCTAGGCACTCAAATGGCACTAAGCATAGAGTGTGAAAACTGAGTTTCCTTGAGAGCTGCTTGGAAGCCTGATGGTGTGTGAAGTTAGTGAGCCAAATGGAGTTGTTCTCCCACAAGAACCACTCGGCTGATCCTTCTTCAATATGCCCTTCACCAACATGCAGTGTTTCCTTGATTGAATTAGCTCTCACACCAATATTTGCGTCTAGAGCCTTTGCATTGAGGGCTATCTGAAAACGGCTGTGGCGCTGAAGTTGCCTGTGAATGTGGAGTTGGTGGCATGTGAAACCCGCATGTGGAGCATTCGTTTGTGCGGGATGCTCTACCAGGTTCATTCCTAGATAATGCATTCAAAGGGCACAAAACATAGAATGTGAAAACTGAGTTTCCTTGAGAGCTGCTTGGAAGCCTGATGGTGTGTGAAGTTAGTGAGCCAAAGGGAGTTGTTCTCCCACAAGAACCACTCGGCTGATCCTTCTTCAATATGCCCTTCACCAACATGCAGTGTTTCCTTGATTGAATTAGCTCTCACACCAATATTTGCGTCTAGAGCCTTTGCATTGAGGGCTATCTGAAAACGGCTGTGGCGCTGAAGTTGCCTGTGAATGTGGAGTTGGTGGCATGTGAAACCCGCATGTGGAGCATTCGTTTGTGCGGGATGCTCTACCAGGTTCATTCCTAGATAATGCATTCAAAGGGCACTAAGCATAGAGTGTGAAAACTGAGTTTCCTTGAGAGCTGCTTGGAAGCCTGATGGTGTGTGAAGTTAGTGAGCCAAATGGAGTTGTTCTCCCACAAGAACCACTCGGCTGATCCTTCTTCAATATGCCCTTCACCAACATGTAGTGTTTCCTTGATTGAATTAGCTCTCACACCAATATTTGCGTCTAGAGCCTTTGCATTGAGGGCTATCTGAAAACGGCTGTGGCGCTGAAGTTGCCTGTGAATGTGGAGTTGGTGGCATGTGAAACCCGCATGTGGACCATTCGTTTGTGTGGGATGCTCTACCAGGTTCATTTCAGTCCTAGCCATACAAAGGGCACTAAGCATAGAGTGTGAAAACTGAGTTTCCTTGAGAGCTGCTTGGAAGCCTGATGGTGTGTGAAGTTAGTGAGCCAAATGGAGTTGTTCTCCCACAAGAACCACTCGGCTGATCCTTCTTCAATATACCCTTCACCAACATGCAGTGTTTCCTTGATTGAATTAGCTCTCACACCAATATTTGCGTCTAGAGCCTTTGCATTGAGGGCTATCTGAAAACGGCTGTGGCGCTGAAGTTGCCTGTGAATGTGGAGTTGGTGGCATGTGAAACCCGCATGTGGAGCATTTGTTCGTGTGGGATGCTCTCCAAGCTTCATTTCAATCCTAGGCACTCAAAGGGCACTAAGCATAGAGTGTGAAAACTGAGTTTCCTTGAGAGCTGCTTGGAAGCCTGATGGTGTGTGAAGTTAGTGAGCCAAATGGAGTTGTTCTCCCACAAGAACCACTCGGCTGATCCTTCTTCAATATGCCCTTCACCAACATGCAGTGTTTCCTTGATTGAATTAGCTCTCACACCAATATTTGCGTCTAGAGCCTTTGCATTGAGGGCTATCTGAAAACGACTGTGGCGCTGAAGTTGCCTGTGAATGTGGAGTTGGTGGCATGTGAAACCCGCATGTGGAGCATTCGTTTGTGTGGGATGCTGACCAAGCTTCATTTCAGTCCTAGGCACACAAAGGGCACTAAGCATAGAGTGTGAAAACTGAGTTTCCTTGAGAGCTGCTTGGAAGCCTGATGGTGTGTGAAGTTAGTGAGCCAAAGGGAGTTGTTCTCCCACAAGAACCACTCGGCTGATCCTTCTTCAATATGCCCTTCACCAACATGCAGTGTTTCCTTGATTGAATTAGCTCTCACACCAATATTTGCGTCTAGAGCCTTTGCATTGAGGGCTATCTGAAAACGGCTGTGGCGCTGAAGTTGCCTGTGAATGTGGAGTTGGTGGCATGTGAAACCCGCATGTGGAGCATTCGTTTGTGTGGGATGCTCTACCAGGTTCATTTCAGTCCTAGCCATACAAAGGGCACTAAGCATAGAGTGTGAAAACTGAGTTTCCTTGAGAGCTGCTTGGAAGCCTGATGGTGTGTGAAGTTAGTGAGCCAAAGGGAGTTGTTCTCCCACAAGAACCACTCGGCTGATCCTTCTTCAATATGCCCTTCACCAACATGCAGTGTTTCCTTGATTGAATTAGCTCTCACACCAATATTTGCGTCTAGAGCCTTTGCATTGAGGGCTATCTGAAAACGGCTGTGGCGCTGAAGTTGCCTGTGAATGTGGAGTTGGTGGCATGTGAAACCCGCATGTGGAGCATTCGTTTGTGTGGGATGCTGACCAAGCTTCATTTCAGTCCTAGGCACACAAAGAGCACTAAGCATAGAGTGTGAAAACTGAGTTTCCTTGAGAGCTGCTTGGAAGCCTGATGGTGTGTGAAGTTAGTGAGCCAAAGGGAGTTGTTCTCCCACAAGAACCACTCGGCTGATCCTTCTTCAATATGCCCTTCACCAACATGCAGTGTTTTCTTGATTGAATTAGCTCTCACACCAATATTTGCGTCTAGAGTCTTTGCATTGAGGGCTATCTGAAAACGGCTGTGGCGCTGAAGTTGCCTGTGAATGTGGAGTTGGTGGCATGTGAAACCCGCATGTGGAGCATTCCTTCGTGTGGGATGCTCTCCAAGCTTCATTTCAATCCTAGGCACTCAAAGGGCACTAAGCATAGAGTGTGAAAACTGAGTTTCCTTGAGAGCTGCTTGGAAGCCTGATGGTGTGTGAAGTTAGTGAGCCAAATGGAGTTGTTCTCCCACAAGAACCACTCGGCTGATCCTTCTTCAATATGCCCTTCACCAACATGCAGTGTTTCCTTGATTGAATTAGCTCTCACACCAATATTTGCGTCTAGAGCCTTTGCATTGAGGGCTATCTGAAAACGGCTGTGGCGCTGAAGTTGCCTGTGAATGTGGAGTTGGTGGCATGTGAAACCCGCATGTGGAGCATTCGTTTGTGCGGGATGCTCTACCAGGTTCATTCCTAGATAATGCATTCAAAGGGCACAAAACATAGAATGTGAAAACTGAGTTTCCTTGAGAGCTGCTTGGAAGCCTGATGGTGTGTGAAGTTAGTGAGCCAAATGGAGTTGTTCTCCCACAAGAACCACTCGGCTGATCCTTCTTCAATATGCCCTTCACCAACATGCAGTGTTTCCTTGATTGAATTAGCTCTCACACCAATATTTGCGTCTAGAGCCTTTGCATTGAGGGCTATCTGAAAACGGCTGTGGCGCTGAAGTTGCCTGTGAATGTGGAGTTGGTGGCATGTGAAACCCGCATGTGGAGCATTCGTTTGTGCGGGATGCTCTACCAGGTTCATTCCTAGATAATGCATTCAAAGGGCACAAAACATAGAATGTGAAAACTGAGTTTCCTTGAGAGCTGCTTGGAAGCCTGATGGTGTGTGAAGTTAGTGAGCCAAATGGAGTTGTTCTCCCACAAGAACCACTCGGCTGATCCTTCTTCAATATGCCCTTCACCAACATGTAGTGTTTCCTTGATTGAATTAGCTCTCACACCAATATTTGCGTCTAGAGCCTTTGCATTGAGGGCTATCTGAAAACGGCTGTGGCGCTGAAGTTGCCTGTGAATGTGGAGTTGGTGGCATGTGAAACCCGCATGTGGAGCATTCGTTTGTGTGGGATGCTCTACCAGGTTCATTTCAGTCCTAGCCATACAAAGGGCACTAAGCATAGAGTGTGAAAACTGAGTTTCCTTGAGAGCTGCTTGGAAGCCTGATGGTGTGTGAAGTTAGTGAGCCAAATGGAGTTGTTCTCCCACAAGAACCACTCGGCTGATCCTTCTTCAATATGCCCTTCACCAACATGCAGTGTTTCCTTGATTGAATTAGCTCTCACACCAATATTTGCGTCTAGAGCCTTTGCATTGAGGGCTATCTGAAAACGGCTGTGGCGCTGAAGTTGCCTGTGAATGTGGAGTTGGTGGCATGTGAAACCCGCATGTGGAGCATTTGTTCGTGTGGGATGCTCTCCAAGCTTCATTTCAATCCTAGGCACTCAAAGGGCACTAAGCATAGAGTGTGAAAACTGAGTTTCCTTGAGAGCTGCTTGGAAGCCTGATGGTGTGTGAAGTTAGTGAGCCAAATGGAGTTGTTCTCCCACAAGAACCACTCGGCTGATCCTTCTTCAATATGCCCTTCACCAACATGCAGTGTTTCCTTGATTGAATTAGCTCTCACACCAATATTTGCGTCTAGAGCCTTTGCATTGAGGGCTATCTGAAAACGACTGTGGCGCTGAAGTTGCCTGTGAATGTGGAGTTGGTGGCATGTGAAACCCGCATGTGGAGCATTCGTTTGTGTGGGATGCTGACCAAGCTTCATTTCAGTCCTAGGCACACAAAGGGCACTAAGCATAGAGTGTGAAAACTGAGTTTCCTTGAGAGCTGCTTGGAAGCCTGATGGTGTGTGAAGTTAGTGAGCCAAAGGGAGTTGTTCTCCCACAAGAACCACTCGGCTGATCCTTCTTCAATATGCCCTTCACCAACATGCAGTGTTTCCTTGATTGAATTAGCTCTCACACCAATATTTGCGTCTAGAGCCTTTGCATTGAGGGCTATCTGAAAACGGCTGTGGCGCTGAAGTTGCCTGTGAATGTGGAGTTGGTGGCATGTGAAACCCGCATGTGGAGCATTCGTTTGTGTGGGATGCTCTACCAGGTTCATTTCAGTCCTAGCCATACAAAGGGCACTAAGCATAGAGTGTGAAAACTGAGTTTCCTTGAGAGCTGCTTGGAAGCCTGATGGTGTGTGAAGTTAGTGAGCCAAATGGAGTTGTTCTCCCACAAGAACCACTCGGCTGATCCTTCTTCAATATGCCCTTCACCAACATGTAGTGTTTCCTTGATTGAATTAGCTCTCATACCAATATTTGCGTCTAGAGCCTTTGCATTGAGGGCTATCTGAAAACGGCTGTGGCGCTGAAGTTGCCTGTGAATGTGGAGTTGGTGGCATGTGAAACCCGCATGTGGAGCATTCGTTTGTGTGGGATGCTCTACCAGGTTCATTTCAGTCCTAGCCATACAAAGGGCACTAAGCATAGAGTGTGAAAACTGAGTTTCCTTGAGAGCTGCTTGGAAGCCTGATGGTGTGTGAAGTTAGTGAGCCAAAGGGAGTTGTTCTCCCACAAGAACCACTCGGCTGATCCTTCTTCAATATGCCCTTCACCAACATGCAGTGTTTCCTTGATTGAATTAGCTCTCACACCAATATTTGCGTCTAGAGCCTTTGCATTGAGGGCTATCTGAAAACAGCTGTGGCGCTGAAGTTGCCTGTGAATGTGGAGTTGGTGGCATGTGAAACCCGCATGTGGAGCATTCGTTTGTGTGGGATGCTCTACCAGGTTCATTCCTAGATAATGCACTCAAAGGGCACTAAGCATAGA